>NC_090764.1:48965806-49065806 GCF_036898095.1 Palaemon carinicauda
TGGTCACTGTAGTGACAAGCATGGACCTGCTTCCCGCTGCTGTCACATTTATGTCCGTATATCTTCATTATACAAGATTTCAAAGAACCTACTAGTTTAATTTGTCACCTCTCATTCCATTTATCGCATGGGTGTATGTGGCAGTATCACACATGGCGCAGTGAGTAACCGGACGTTATGGATTCCAAGAAGACGGCCGCCATTATTATTATTATTATTATTACTAGCCAAGCTACAACCCTAGTTGGAAAAGCAAGATTATTTAAGCCCAAAGGCTCCAATAGGGAAAAATAGCCCAGTGAGGAAAGGAAATAAGGAAATAAATAAATGATGAGAACAAGTTAACAATAAATTATTGTAAAACAGTAATAACGTCAAAACAGATATGTCTTATATAAACTATTAACGTCAAAAACAGATATGTCATATATAAACTATAAAAAGACTCGTGTCAGCCTGGTCAACATAACATTTCCTCCAACTTTGAACTTTTGAAGTTCTACTGATACAACTACCCGATTAGGAAGATCATTCCACAACTTGGTAACAGCTGGAATAAATATTCCAGAATACTGTCTAGTATTGAGCCTCATGATGGAGAAGGCCTGGCTATTAGAATTAACTGCCTGCCTAGTATTACAAACAGGATAGAATTGTCCAGGGAGATCTGAATGTAAAGGATGGTCAGAGTTATGAAAAATCTTATGCAACATGCATAATGAACTATTTGAACGACGGCACCTGTCCCAGCACCCTTCAATCCTGCCTCGCCTGTAGTTCTACAAACAGATGCCTCACACCTATATGGTCTCGGCTATGCCCTACTTAAAGATAACGACCGAGGTCAGATGCGTCTCATCCAGTGTGGCTCTCGTTTCCTTACGGATACTGAGACTCGTTACGTCACCATAGAGCTGGAGCTACTTGCAGTCAGTTGGGCTATAGCTAAGTGCCGCCTATACTTGTCTGGACTTCAGCATTTCACCTTAATACTCTTGATACCAATTCTCAATCACTACACTCTGGATGCTATTGAGAATCCACGCCTTCAACATCTCAAGATGAAAGAGGCCCCCTACATCTTCACTGCAGTATGGCGCGCAGGGAAACAACTTTGCATACCACCATGTGCATATAGTAGTCAGTCGTTGTTCAGTGGTCACTGTAGTGACAAGCATGGACCCGCTGCTGTCACATTTATGTCCGTATATCTTCATTTTACAAGACTTTAAAGAGCCTACTAGTTTAATTTGTCACCTCCCATTCCATTCATTTCATGGATGTATGTGGCAGTATCACACACATTAGGTTTTTCGGCTTTTTACAAATCCCGAAAGTGTTGAATAATCATGAACTCAAAGTTCCAGGTTCCCACCTGTGTCCATTAGGAAAGTAGTGGGACAACGGGAACGGTTAATTGTGATGGAAATAAACGTCAAATTCGTTGAACGTACAATATTTAATGTAGTTAAAGTTCTTTTTTCTATTGGAAATGTAGTTCCACATTGTTCTATAATTTTACCCAAATTAAAAATCAGTCAAAAATATATGGTAGATATGGTCATTGTTGATATTTGGTACATAAATTTCTAACCAAACTGGGATTCGCTATTAGAAACTGATGAGTACTGGATATTTTGGCAGCTTTCCTTGTATGACTAATGGGGCTGGCACATAATAATTTTAGTATTGATCTACAGTATTAAAATGCGATCTTCATTTTATAGTTTGTCCATTGTTTACTTTTGAGTAACCTGTTGGTGGGTTACTGCACATCAACTGTTTACTTGAATTACTTTCACTTTTGCCAGCTGTTTGGTTAACGTATATTGTTTACCTGAACTACATTCGCAATATATTGAAGCTAGGTAATAATTACGTCATACAAGAAACATAACGGCTGACAAAAGCAAATGTAAACTTCCAGAGTTTTCTCTCAAGCGCCATTTTCTACAGTTCCGTTTTTTTACGAGTCTCATTTTCTGTCGAAGGCAGACTTCACTATTTTTAACATGGTCTGATTTTTTCTTCCGAGCCCTATTTTCTATCGAAGGCAGATTACTATTTTTAACATGGTCTGATTTTAAAAGGGAAACAAACACAAAAGCACCACCTAACATAACCTTCCCACCTAACCTAACATAACCTTCCCACCTAACCTAACCTAACCTTCCCACCTAACCTAACCTAACCTGACCTTCCCACCTAACCTAACCTAACCTAACCTAACCTGACCTTCCCACCTAACCTAACCTAACCTGACCTTCCCACCTAACCTAACCTAACCTGACCTTCCCACCTAACCTAGCCTGGAAGCTGTATCCTCACCTACTGGGGTACCTTCCCTTCTTATACACTCGTATCTTTACCTTAGTCTGAGACTAGGTCTACAATGACTTACCTTAATAGTTGGAGTTTGAGTTAACAGAATCGGTTATCCATAAAACTAACCTTGGAAATCGCTCGCAGAAAAAATGCACTGAATATGTTTCTTAGTTTCATCTTTCGCTTTACTGTGAAAATGCACCGGACTTTCTTCTTAGTTTCCCCTTTGTAACTTTACCGTTACACTGCAAGTAATATTAATCAATCACCTGTACATAACATTTAATTATGCATTGCTCAGAACACTATTTCTGATGGAAGATCAAACTTTCTTCAATATTAGTTAAAAAATAGTCTAATAGTCTGGAGTATGTACAGATTTTTCCTGCTTGGTAGCCATTCCTCAAATAAGATTTTTCTATTTGAAAATCAACTGCTGAAATGCATTTTCAAACAAATTTGATGAGGACCTAATCAAAAGGAGTAAAATGTAACTGGATTCTGATTGGCCAATTTGAAGTAAAATTCGTAAAAACAGTCGAGAAACGAATTATTACAAGGTGTACCTGCTTAAACAAGAAAATATGCCCCGCCAAAATCTAATAGCCAATATTAACCCATTAAGAGAAGCTATGGTGTTTCCATTGGAGCACAGAGATCAGTTAATGCAGTTATCGCGCATTCGATCAAAAATTTGCACTCTGTGCAGAGAATTGTAGTTATAAAGAATAGGAACAAATCTACTAAGTAATGGGAGCTACTTTCTGCATCGGTAAAAACAATAACACACAAATTTGAAGAATTCTTTACTTACCATAAGTGAATTATTCTTTCTCTCCCTTATGTATTTGCTCTGATATATTGAGTTTTTTTTCCTATGTTTTACCCAAGAAAAGTAAAACTACAGCAAAAGCACTTGGTGGGATTTTAACGAAATTTTAACCGGAAATATTTTTGCACCAGTTTCTGGATGTTGTTTTAAATCAATTTTTTTACTTCCACTTCAGTTCCAGCATGACTACATTTATGTCGAGATATAGTGTAAATTCATCAATGCCAGTTAATGATTATGTTGCAAACACTGTCCGTTCATTATATAGGTATAGTTGCTCATCTGAAAGTAAAAAAATCTCCAAAATAATGGAATGACCCACTGACTAGAGTGTGAATGTGTTGTGTCGAGCTCTGCTATACACGCCCTGAGTTGTGTTTTAGCTTTGTGTTTCTTGCTTAGAATATCATTGAAGTATTAGTTAAGTCTTATGGAGAAACCTAAGTGATAAAAAACAGTACACTATATCTGCTCCTAACTAAGTCTGCCTCATATGTAAAAAATGGATAGTATGTGAATGTAATAGACTCTACCATAAGAAATGTGTGCATATAGTGACAGCCATCAGTGAAAATGAACGGAATAACCTAGACTGGTTATGCCCACACTGCGTACGTGAAGCCAGACAAAACAATTTTGTAATATCAAAATTGAAGGAAGATGTGAACGTGAGAGATCTGGCCCTGAATGAACAAGATGCAAAAATAGATGACTTGGAAAACAAACTAGCGGACCTTAGCGCAGACTTGGCAAATTCCACCCAGACCACCGACCTCACTGAGAAAGTTGACATTCTTGCCATGAATATGGAATCAATTAAAGCAACACTAATAACATTGATAGCCCCAAAACCGTAGAAGCCGACATTTGCTGACAAAGTTAAGGAAAAAATCTGTTGATAATTAATCAACTAATACAACAAATAAAATTACTTGAAGAAAACATGAGGTTGAACAAGCACTTAGACATACCCATACATCACACGAGATCAACCACGAATGGAAATGTTGTAACCTTTGCAAACAAAATGATCAGAGAAGAGGCGGCAAACAAAATTCAGAAATTGGTGGCTGACACGGAAACGAGAAAAATCGGAAAACTAAAACCAAAAATAATGATATGCAATCTATACAATGATGATGATGATGATGTAGTAAATGCTTTGATTCAAAGAAATTGCTGCCTGGACCAAATCCTAAATATAGAAGAGAAGATACGTGTTGTCCTGAAGAAAAATGCCTCGTGGGGGACCACCCACTATGTGCTGAAATGTGATCCTGAACTTCAGAGGGCTATTCATGATAATGGGGACAAAGTTTCGTTACGATGGGGTATCTATAACATACATGATAGGTACCACGTGATCACCTGCTACCATTGTCAGAGGTATGGACATTTTGAAAAAGATTGCAAGTCTAAGAATAAAGATAAAGTTTGCGGGAAATGTTCAGGGAGACACTCCACCAGGGAGTGTTATTCGCAAGTGTCAAAGTGTGTAATCTGCACAAAGTTAAACAGACCAAGTGACCACACAGTAAATTCTAGAGACTGCAAAGCTTATGACTTGGAATTGAAAAGACTAGTGGAAAATACTGATCATGGTTACGAGGGATGTCATAAACTGTGGCTATGTAAATTTACTATCTGTAGGTAATAAGACTGTTCAAATTCGAGAATTGATAAACAAGAAATATTTGGATATGCTAGCATTATCTGAAACATGGTTAAATAACTTGGACAATGCAAAGAGCACTGAAATGACGCCCCCCACACATGCCTTCTTTCACATACCGAGAGGAGGAAGGTCTGGTGGGGGTGTCGAACTCTTTATTCATAAAAGTTACTCAAATCTCAAAACGTTGAATAGAACTAGTGTAACAAGCTTTGAATATATAGAAATAAAATTTACGCCAAAAAAAACAGAAGAATATCCTTTGTAACAATCTACAAACCTCGTAGAACAAACACTAGTATCTTCTTTGAAGAATTCAGTGCTCTCATTGAGATGATTATCATAGAGAAAAACGAATAAGTTATCTGTGGAGACTTCAACTTTTGGATGGATGACGCATCAAATCCTGACGGTTTGGCATTTAGTGAGTTACTAGAATCATATCGACTAGTGAATAATGTCGACTGTGCAACTACTTTAACTGGGCATATGCTAGACTGAGTTCTAAGTGATGACATGAATAATATTGTATCTGATATAAAAGTAGAAGAGAAATGTACTATCTCCCCAGTACACAAACTTATTACGTTTAGTCTACCTCTACAGAAACATGCATTAGTAAAGAAAATAAACTTTGGGCACAAATAAAATTTTTCTCCTACCGTATCTATTGAAGAAGTTACAAAGAAAATAAATGATGCTATCAACATTCCCTGTGATCATGATGACCAACGTCTGTTAGGAGCTAAGTGTGCTAACCGTCTTATGACCACTTATAGTAAAGTGAGTAAAAGTGAATATGATACCATGTGCCCATTGATGGAAAAGACTATAACCGTAAGAGACCAATCTCCTTGGTTTGATGGAGAGACTTTGGTAAAAAAGGGGGAAAAAATACTTAAAGAAAGAAAGTGGAATAGGTTAAAAACTGAAAGTACTTGGGTAAAATACAAAACTGTTGGGCGTCAATATAACTACCTACTTAGAAGAAGAAAAAGTGAATACTATAAGAGAAAGAACCTCGAAGCAGTAACAGACATAAATAAGTTATATTGTCTCCTGAATGGTTTAATGGGAAATGTAAAAGAAAACGGATTTTGAGCGATGTGAAAAATCTATTTTTGGGTGAGATGGTCATGTCGTCCTGATGGAAGGTTCCTAATGGTAGCTTCCTAAGGGATATATGTAACTACAGTGATATTCCCAGGGAATTTACCTTTAGGTCTCCAGAATTCTAACTCCTGGCGCAAATATCCTTAAATTTCTCTCAAGGATATCGCATAATATCAAGGGACGTATTCTTGACACACCACAAGGCAATCTTCACCCCGAATAGCTTTTACGCTTCGAGGGGGAAAGTGGCAAAATCAGAAGGGGAGCCGTATCAAGGTTACCCTACCTCCCATACTACTATTGAGTATCAATATGGCGCTATATCCAAGATGGCGGACATTCCGTGTAGCGTTGAGCATGGTGCTACAGATACAGTACTTTTGGGAGGGATTCTGTGAAGGCCTTTTCTATAGAAAAGGAGGGTGGGTCCATCAGGACGACATGGCCATCTCGCCCAAAAATAGATTTTTCGCCGGGTGGATTAGGACGCAATTACATTCTAATAGCCATTTATTTCTAATAAATGACTAATTGAAAAACGAGTGAAACGAATGTAACATGATAAAGGAATTATACATGCAACGTATACAGAAATTAATTTTCCTTTATGAAAGGGAAAAAAATTTTTCTTTATAATTTCTGTAAATGTTGCATCCTATCAACACTGTGTACTATGTACACACGACAAGTGTTTATCTGTATAATTCTACACCTGAGATTATGAACAGAATTAGTGTCACCACGGTAACACTCTAAAATTTAGAGGGTATCACACTAACAGTGTTAACACCCCTTCTCCCTAATTGATAGTCCAAATCAATTAACTGTTCATCGCAGTAATCAGACGGCAGGTTCTAATACAATACCTGCCGCCACTACACAATGCTTCAGTTCATGGACCTCCTTAGCATAGTGTTTATGGAACACACTAGATGATCCCCTCCAGTATATGAGCGAGGACGTTCAAGGTCCCAATTAATTAACTTTATTGCAGTAATTAGGAGGCAGGTTTTACTACACTACCTGCTGCCACCACATAGTGCTTTAGTTCATGGACCTGCTTAGCATAGTGTTTGTAAAACGCTCTGGATGATTTCCATCCAGTATATGAACGAAGACGCTCAAAGTCCATATACTGAAAGAAGTTCAGTGATTAAGCAATTTTCCTTGGATCATGACCTGCGGGAGTACTGTCAGGATCTGCTCTGTGAATAAAGTAGGTGAGCTTTGCCCTCAGTTGTTTTAGGGTTAAGTTTGATCCAGAGGTTTCTCCTTTAAAGAGCTGTCCTCCCTTGAAGTCTGAAGTCCTACAAAGATAGACCTTTAGACACTCTACGGGACATAGAGAGATATCTTCCTTCAGAGGGCAGATTCTCCAAGGACCCTACCTTTTTGTGGGTAGCTCATTCTTAGTGAGAAAGGTTGGATCAGGAAAGAGATTCAGTTCTCCTCTTTCTGTGAACTGAATGTGGCCCTCATTTCTATATAGGGCTACTATTTCACTAACTCTAGCCCCGAAGGCTATAGCGAACAGAAAAATAACCTTTTGGGTTAGATCCTTGAGGGAACAATCTTCATTGTTCACAGATGAGGCATAATGAGGGACCTTGTCCAAAGACCATGAAATGGGCTTTGGAGGTGGTGCGGGCCTAAGCCTTGCTCATCCCTTCGGAATCTTATTAAAGATTTAATTCGCCAGATCCACTTGGAAGGCATATAGAAGAGGTCTAGTCAAACCTGACTTACACGTAGTTATCGTGTAGGCTGCCAGACCTTGATTATGAAGGTGGACAAAGAAGGATGGACAGAAGTTCGTTGAAATTTCTTTCAATCCTTTTGCTTTTACAAAAGCAACCCACTTCTTCCAAGATGACTCATATTGTCTTCTAGTTGAATTAGATTTGTATTCTTCTAGGGATCCTATATTATCTTCTGAGATCTCAAATCTTTTCCTAACTGCTAGGGCAAGAAATTCATGAAATGAAGGGTTTGGGCTCTGATAAATCGAAGGCAATTAACTTCTGAGCCCTCTAAAATAGTACTTGGCTCAGTACTAGGGCCACCCTCAGTCTCGGTTCCTTCGCTAGAGGGAACCAGTTGCTCTCGGGCTACATGGGAGCCACCAGAGCTACTCCTCCTTGGAAGAACCTCAGCATATTGAGGACCTTCGGCAGGGAATTGGATGGGATGAACAAGAATTCCCGAGTCCATCCCTTCCATACTATAGACCTGATGTCTGTTATCTCCTCTAGAGGATCATCGTATGGGGCGACATATCGAGATAGTTTTTTTGATGACGCTCGTCATGAAGGGGTCGATCTGCAGTTCGGGGACTTGTTCCCATCTGGGGGAAGAAATTCATGAAATGAAGGGTTTGGGCTCTCTCTGATAAATCGAAGGCAATTAACTTCTGAGCCCTCTAAAATAGTACTTGGCTCAGTACTAGGGCCAGTCTCAGTCTCAGTTCCTTCGCTAGAGGGAACCAGTTGCTCTCGGGCTACATGGGAGCCACCAGAGCTACTCCTCCTTGGAAGAACCTCGGCATATTGAGGACCTTCGGCAGGGAATTGGATGGGATGAACAAGAATTCCCGAGTCCATCCCTTCCATACTATAGACCTGATGTCTGTTATCTCCTCTAGAGGATCATCGTATGGGGCGACATATCGAGGTAGTTTCTTGATGACGCTCGTCATGAAGGGGTCGATCTGCAGTTCGGGGACTTGTTCCCATCTGGGAGAGAATAGGTCTGCGTCTGTGGACCATTCTAACTCTGCCGGCTTGAGCCCGAGTAGAGCATCCGCTGTCGCCTTGCAGATCAATTGAACATGAACTGCTGATAGGTGGCATCCTTTTACGCAAGGGATGGCTAACATCTCCTAAACTATATGAGACGCCCTCCAGCCATGTCGGTTCCAACGTCTCGGTATCGCTTCGATGTCCCAGATTAGCTTGAGAAGGTCTGAACTGCGTGGAGAGAGTTTCATCAACCACGACAGGACTAACATAGTCTTGGATAGAACTAACCGAGTTCCTTGAATTTTTCTCTGATGGGAGTTAACACCCCATTCTTCCGACTAGGCATCCATGCGGATGATCTTCAACAGTCGAGGTAGTTGCTAAGGCGCAACCTTCAATAGGCTTTTGGCCTTTGATCGACGTTAGGGAAGCGATTAAGGAAAGACCAATATCGGTCCTTTTAGATCTCTTTGAGCGTTTGATGCATATCTTCTCCAGACTCTTAACGTATCTTTCAGCTGTGCTCTTAGCACTGGGTCTGTCATTATTGCTAACTGGAGAGAGTTCAGAACTCTTTCTTGTTAGCGTCTTGGAATCCTGACCGATTACCATAGTCTCTTGACCGACCCTGTGATCTCCTTTCACATCCCTAAGGGAAAGGAGAGCCGGAGTGACCTCGGGTTTTGATGGTTTTTTAACCATTGAAGCCTTTGAGCTGGAGAGAATCGAGACTTTTTGACGCTGATTTTGCATCCCCAATGTTCCCGGAACCGGACTACTTCCTTGGATGCTCATAGACCACCCGCTTCGATGCTGCCCACACCAGCCTTTCGTCCAGGTACTTTGTTACCTGAACCACTGCTAGGCTTGGTTTTTGCGTGACCGTGTCCGCCAATTTCGTGAAGATACTTAGGACTATGTTAAGTCTGACAAGTATCTGTCCTTAGACATACGTTATCCTCTGCAACTTGAATCCTAGGTAGGAGGGAGGGGGCGACTGACTGGAAGCTGCCGATAGGCATCTTTCAGGTCTAACAAGACTGTGAACACCCTTTTTTGAAATAGGGTCCCTATGTTCAGAAGGATTAACATTTTGCACTTGCTGTTTTGTTTGAACTTGAGTGGCAACAAGTCCAGAATGACTCTGAGTTTTCTTGAGTCCTTCTTGTGAACACCAAACAGCCTTCCCTGGAATTCGATGGACTATGCTTTCCTTATTACCTGTATGCTTTATAGCTCTAAGGTATACTCTTCCAAAACGGGGTTGGGATGTAGGAAGAGTTGAGGAAAATAATGGTAGAAGCATGTGTATTTTCCATCCTAGTCACATCTTGATTAGGCCTTGGACCCAAGGATCGAAGGTCCCACGATCCTGAAGGAGCCTCAATCCTACCAGAAGAATCTCTTTGCTTCGATTGATCAGAAAGTTTACATCTTCGACCGCTTGCCTGTGGCACCGTGGTCCTTGAAACTGTAGGATGTTGTTGAACAGCCCGAGGAAAATTTCTAGATTTTCGAGTCTTCATCTTAGGTTGGGGACCCACATCCGTGGAAGACTTTCTCTTTGAAGAGATGCCCCACTTCTGGAGAAGTTCCATATTCTCCGTGGTGGCATTCTTAGTGACCTCTCTGACTACCTCTTTTGGAAAGAGGTCTCTACCCCAGATGTTGGAAGATAATAGCTTCCTTGTTTCATGTTTCGGTGTTGCAGCCGCAAACACAAACTCTCTATACAGGCTCTCCTAGCCTTCATAAAAGCATAAAGGTCTTTTACTAAGGTGGCCATATGCATTTTGGCCAAGACTGTTAGCATGTCTGGGGTATCTTGATGGGCTAAACACAACTCCATGCAATTCTGTAGGGATAGGGAGGCTGCAAGTCTCTCCTGTCTCTCTTGTTCTTTATGCAGGAGACGTTCAGAAAGTTTTGGGAGATTCTCGCTCAACTGTCATCCAGATACATCCGCGTCTAGTTTCCCTACTGAAAAGGTTAAATGGACTTCCTTCCAATCTTTCTCCTGCATGGGAAAGGCTAGTGATAGAGGCTTGCACTCCTCGAGTGCAGGACATGGTTTGCCTGCCTCCATTGCCTTAGTAACAGATTGAAATGCCTTCCACGTAAAAGGGAATGATATTGAAGCAGGAGCAAGAAAGGTAGGGTGTCTGTTACTTAGTGTGAACACTTTCGACACTGTGTAACCCGCCTTTCTCAGGCTATTTGACAAGATAGCCTGTGCCTTATCATGGTCGAGAATCATGACTTCCCTCAGTTCTGTTTCTTTTCCTGACGTTAGTTCGTGCTTCAGTCGAATGAAGCAATTAGGGAAAGCGTTAAAGCTTGGCCAAAACTGAATTTCGTCTCAAGGAACAGCACCCATCTTCTCCGAGATGTAGAGTTTGACGTCTAAATTCGGCATCAGCTCCGCATACCTCCAGGGATTGGTTTTGGAGCATGGAGGAAGGTCTTGATCTCTGGGTTTTTTGTATGACCCTTGGGGAGCAACAAGTGGGGCTTCACAGAGCTCTTTCTTGAATTTCGCTTCCTCCTTTTCGCCTTGTATGCGAAAGTTTTCCATTAGACCAGAAGCTGGGCCATTTCGTCTAAAAGAGGGGTAGAAGGTGAAGATGTCGAGGTTGACGGCTCTAGAGCCGGCACAGACGGAAGCAATTCCGACATGGCATTATCCACCTCTTCCCGTGAGGGCTTCCGTCCCTCCGTCCCAAAGGTTATCTGGACGTAGGGAGGTGTGAACCTTGCCTGGGGCACCACTATTTCCTTACTTGCTTTCGGGAATAGTAAGCTACGCATCCTATATTTAGGTAGGTATGGTCCCGGAGAGATCTTTTGGAACCCTCTTACCCAGTTGCGTAGTTTTTTGTGAGCTGCATCCCTAGACTCCGTCGATTTGGGATTATCAAAACCCTCGGACACTAAGGTCCGACATATATTGCAAGCTTGGGGGTTCCAATAATGCAGGGATTCGGAAATAATATTGCAGGGGGCATGAAACCTGCATGTATTATGACCATAAAAGTACTTACTTTTAATGTTGCAGAAGACCACAACACATGTCATCTGGGGTTCCTCCTGTAAAGAAAGGAAAGAAGAATGAGTATACGATTGATTATCTCACTGATAAGCAATATGTAAAAGTCATCTTTTAACTAAAGTAGCTTAGGATAGTAAGCTAGAAAGGGATAGTGGGAGACACATACTTGTGTATCCCTTGCAAGCAATTGCTGTTA
Source organism: Palaemon carinicauda (assembly GCF_036898095.1). Lineage (NCBI taxonomy): Eukaryota > Metazoa > Arthropoda > Malacostraca > Decapoda > Palaemonidae > Palaemon > Palaemon carinicauda. The sequence continues at coordinate 48,977,732 of NC_090764.1, forward strand.
CCTCCCCTCAGTATTAACTAGAAGGAGTTTCCTTTTTTAAGGAAACTCGAACAAAGGGTTCCAACCCCAAGGTGTAGAAAAGTGTACAATGTCACTGTTCCTTTTCGTATTTAATACGAAAAGGGACACTGATAACTGATCTCTAATCAGAGTATTGAAGGCATTCTATTCTTTCAATATAGGATTTGTCTCAGCAGAAGCCCGAAGGGTACCCAAGAAATGTAAGAAATAACTACTGTATCCTTATTCTATAGTTTTCTGTTTGCAGTATATTTTGTAGTTCTGTCAGTGTGCTGCCGTTGTGGCTAGCATCTGAGGGTACGGTCCAGCCGGCATGACGTCAACTGGACTAGGAAATATAAAAGACATATATTTGTGTATCCTACCCAGCCCATTTGCTGTGGCCTTCCCTTTCAATATTAAATTATAGAGTTTCCTGATCAGGGAAACTCAAGGATGAAGGTTCTAACCTTTAAGGATAGAAAGTGTACTACCACTAGCCCTTTAATTTATTTAATATTGTAGGGTAAAATGTAAACTGATTTCTAATCAGAATATTGAAGAAATTCTATTCTTTCAATATAGGATTGGTCTCAGCAAACACCTGGGCAAGGATACCCAAGATATATTGGAAGATAACTTCTAGTATAATATGTACAATAGTTTTCTATCTGCAGTAAATCCTATACTGCAAATATACTGACTACTGTATAAACTTAGCTAGTCCCTGCCGGCACAGCCCGGTCAGTGTGCTAGCTAAAAGAGAGAGAGACAGCATGGAGCAAAGGACTGCCTTATTATTGTGTATGTATATACTAAATAAGGATGTAAATATCTAATTATATTGCCTTTCTCCAGAAAGAAGGTTCAAATGGAAGGGGAAAATGTATCATTCAAGCTTCTTTCCAGCCACCAGTACCATCATCGGCAAGGTCCAGCTGGCACATAGCCGGCAGGCTAGCACCTGGGAGTACTGGTACAGTTGGCATACCGGTGGCTGAGTCAGCACGCAATTGGAAAGGGAGAATGTATCATTCAAGCTTCCATCCAGCCACCAGTACCATCTCTGGAAAGGTCCAGCCGGCACATGGCCGGCAGGCTAGCACCCAGCAGTACAGGTACAGTTGGCATACCGCCGGCTGAGTCAGCACCTGTCTGTGGAGGTCTGGCCGGCATACCGCTGGCCAAGCTAGTACCCCGGCAATAGCACTTGTGGCTGGCAGTCCAAGGGAGGACTGAAGAACCTTGGTGACAGAAGAAACTTCCCATCAACAGCCATCATGGCTGCCGGCAGCTGCCAGCCGCCGACAGCCGTCATAGCTGCCGGCAGTTGTAGTACCGGCAGTAAAAGTAACATGGCCGTCGGCGGTCGACATGGCCGACGGCAGCTGTCCTAGCCGCCGTCAGCCAGGCTGAAGAGTAGGAGTCCAGCCGGCCCCGCAATCTGCCGTCAATCGGAGAGATTGCAGGACGACTGCTCAAAGAGATACGAGCTAGGCCATTGCTAAAGAACAGAGAGGAAGGGAAAAGGGGTCCTGTATGAGGTGTGGAAGGAGCCGGCAAGATTGCCGGTCCTACCACTCCCTGAAGAAACTCTATTTCAGTATCGGCGTCATCCTAGGTGACCGGAGAATCTCTTATTCTCCAACCTAGGGTCTGCCAATACAGTTAAGGGGACTGCGGCAGTGCCGCCTCCTCTCAACAAGGGAGAAACAGAGTTCCAGTGCCGTCGCCATCCTAGGAAGCAGAAGAATGTCTATTCTTCAGCCTAGGGACTGCGAGCACAGGACTAGTCTTCTAGACCGCAGGGAGTAAGTGGCGGCATCATATAACCACTTAAAGTGCGGCCTAGGGAGGGCTAGCCTCCTATGCCGGCCAGGCGGCCGGCAGGAGAATGACTATTCACCCTGCCGGCCGGCCGCCGGCACAAGACTAACACTCTGAGGTTCTGACCAAATCCCAAAACCTGCTATCTGTGGCTAAGGGAAGGGACAGAAAAACCCTGGGTTAGTCATGCCTGAATGAAAACTCGAGGCACAACCCACCTGGGTTGTAGCCTAAGGCTACGCTCAGAGGGAGGAGGGATTACCCTTAAATCTCCACTGGAGACGTGTAATGGTTTATAGTAATTCTAGGAGATATCTATCTCCACCTGAATAGATAAAACAATACATGAGGGTAACCGGGGAAATGTCTGAAAGTATACTAGATCGCCTAGGTTAGGTTACCTAGGCAAGACGAGATCTTGATTACCTAAATCACCGAAACTCTAACTTATACGATCGACATAGAACAAAGGAAATTATGCACATTATAAATATCTTTACAAGTATAATTTGCCTAAATAGCTTTCATAATAAATTAATGCTATTTAAACCGGGAAGTCGTTCTGCTAACTAAATAACACATGCCTAACAAACGACTGCGCCCATGGCAACTCCGGTAACAGGCCTAGCTCCTAAGCACACTAAATTACTCTTAATTTCACTGTGAAACAGGAGCTAAAATATACTCATTGTAAAGACCCAATACTCGACTTTCCAGAGGCGAAAGAAGATGGAGATTGCATAATAATAATCCTTGAAAATCGGTCGGAAAAGTTAGATCAACAGGGAACACCACCGAGCGAAATCGCTACAAAATTAGGAATGTCCGCCATCTTGGATATGGCACCATATTGATACTCAATAGTAGTAAGGGAGGTAGGGTAACCTTGATATGGCTCCCCTTCTAATTATGCCAATTTCCCCCTCGAAGCGTAAAAGCTATTCGGGGTGAAGATTGCCATGTGGCGTGTCAAGAATATGTCCCTTGATATTATGCAATATCCTTGAGAGAAATTTAAGGATATTCGCGCCAGGAGTTAGAATTCTGGAGATCTAAAGGTAAATTCTCTGGGAATATCACTGTAGTTACATATATCCCTTAGGAAGCTACCATTAGGAACCTTCCATCAGGACGACATGGCTGAGCCCAAAAAAGAAGCTACCTGATGGATACAGTGACCAGGAATTAGCAAATAATTTTCTAGTATTCTTTAAAAACAAAATTGAAAATATAACCAGGTCATTTGTAAATACTCAACATCAGATTATTGATACTCCGGACACAGAGACAAAATTAATACGATTTAACAACATAACACAAGATGACATCACCAGAATTATCAAGAGAGCAAAGAAAACAAACTGTGCGATCGATCCTATTCCAATATCTGAAGTAATTGGAGAGAGAGACTTTTCTAGTCTAGCCGAAATAATAATGAGAATAGCAAATGCAAGCATTGATGAATGTAAGTTTCCTAAATCTGAGAAAATGGCTATAGTTACACCAGTTCTGAACAATGCACTGGACTACCAGAAATTAAGCTCATATAGACCTATTTCAAATCTATCCTTTGTCTCAAAAGTGCTTGAATATGTAATTCTTGAACAACTAGTCAGTCACCTAGAAGTAATAGAAGCTTTGCCGCCTGACCACCAATCTGCTTACAGAAAACTATACTCTACGGAGACAGCCATCTGCTCTGTTATAAATGATATGCTAGAAATGATGGATTGAAATAAATGTGGTATCTTAATACTGCTCGATCTCAGTGCTGCTTTTGATACAGTTGTGCATGAACTGCTATTAAATGATCTACGGTCCATCGGCGTTGAAAATCAAGCCTTCAAATACCTAAAAGACTACTTAGTTGGTAGAAATTACTGTGTACAGATTGGAAACTTATTCATCATATGAACCCTTAAACAGAGGGGTACCCCAGGGGAGTGTACGTGGCCCAACCTTATTCTGCATATATATTATTGGTCTATCGAAAATGCTACGAGGGCATGGCATGAAGTTCAAACTATTTGCAGATGATACACAATTTTACTTCTCCATAAATGATATACATGACACTACTGAAACTCTAAACCGAATCCCTGATAGTGTTAGAGAATGGATGACATTTACACAACTAAATTAAATGAAAACAAAACTGAATTCATGGTGGGGGGTAAGAGAAACAGCGTGAGAAACTTGGGTGATATTCAAATGAACATAAATAATGACTCGGTGCCAATATCTAGTAAAGTTCTAGATCTAGGTGTATTTCTTGACTGTAACCTGTTTCTAAATGCCCAAATAAACAATAATCTTATAAAAATTGCTGGTTATCATCTAAGAAATATTGCGTTTATAAAAAAGTACCTGGACGAAAATTCTGTAAAGAAACTTGTGATAAACTGTGTTATTACCAGGATTGAATACTGCAACTCTACCTATTATGATTTACCAAAAGTGCAACTTAAGAAATTACAAAACATAATAAACAGAGGAGCAAGAAGGATAAAAGGTGTCCTACCTTGAGAAAGGATCACCCCTATACTAATCGATTTATACTGGCTGCCAATTAAAGCGAGAATTGAATTCAAAATATGTACAATAACCCACCAAGTTATCAGAACCGGTCGTCCAAAATACATAAGAGAATTGCTAGATATTGCGCAGCCAGCAAATCGCGTCGACACAAGAATAGTTACAGATGGCTTCAGATGGAACCTAGATTTATGTCTACTTTAGGCTCCAGAGCCTTTAAATATGCAGCCTCGAGCTTATATAATAAGCTCCCCCGAAATATTCGAATGATTGAAGACATTAAGGCTTTCAAGAGGAAACTGAAGATTTTCTTATTTCAGCAGTCATACAACAGTGACGATTTAACAGTAAATGAACAATACGCGATATGAAACGTTAAGTACTCTGAACGAACAAGGTAAAATGATAGTAGAGGTCCTGTAGAGAGTGGGGTTCCCCTGCTGTATGGGGCCGGAAAAGCAGCTATCAAAGTAAGTAAAGTACCTAATTATTGTGCACAGCTTATCCATGTACTGATTGTCAGAACAGGGGAGCAGTGAGATTGTTTATTTGCTAGTGAAACAAGTCTCAGTGGCGCAAAAACCCTCTGAGGGATATGATATAAATTACAGGTAATTATACTTTAATTGTGATCCACGAGAATGGTGTGAACAACACATTGGTGTAACTTTTACCAGAATAGAGGAGCAGTGAGATTCTGTTTATTTGTAAGCAAAGCAAGCCACGGCTGGGCAAAAGCCATCTGAGGGACGTTATATGAATTATAGGTTATTATATTTTAATTTCCTGCCGCTTACATGAACCATGCATTTTTCTAACTGGTTATTTTGTGTTTATTTTTCATCTATGACCATTATTATTGCCGAAGATAACTTATTTTTTTTTTGGTTGCATACTGGTTCCCATAATTGTTTTTATAAGAGAGTATAGCAAAACTCGCAAAGGGGTGACTAGCCCCAGTATTCATGGTCAGAAATGGATAAAACACAAGATAGCAAGTGTGACTTGGAAAAATATATAGTTCATATATTTGCCTAGAAATTAAAGTATCCAAAATTTATAATTCTTTTAAAATTATCAAAAATTGAGAAAACTTGTCGAAAATGAGTTAGTTAATAAACTAGGGATACTTTCTTAATTTATGTCCCTGAATACACCTCACTGAGAAAAATCTTATTTTTGTATCTAAAACATAATTACTGCAGTAAAGCTATATGCTGAGAATCACAACATTCAGTAAAGTAAATTCTTATTACTTCAACTAAATTTGCTGATACAGTCTGCAAAAACCTTATGTTTTCCTTTCATTATCTCTTGATTTAAAGTTTTAGATCTGTTGTCCCATGGCTCATCTCATAGTTCTTAGTTTAAATAATATACATGGCTTGTGGTTTGTTTGTACGACAAACTCCATACCAGGAGCTAATGAATTCTCTTGAATCCAATTACTATAGCTAAGCATTTCTTTTTAACAGTAAAATACTTATGCTGGGTTTTCTCGAGTTTCCTACATAAATAAGAAATTATACCATGTCCTTGATATGAAAGTCTTGTTGATGTCTGGTACTCCTAATATCTGTGCTTTTTCTAAAGCTTGTTTTCTCCTACAGAAATAAAAGCCACCGTCCATTGACAGGAGATTAAATGAAGTACAGCTTGAACTCGGCAGTTAAAACTTATAACAAAGTGTCTGCAGTAGCCAGTGAATACCGGCGGGGGTGGGGAGGCCCTGGACACTTGCCGGTTCACTGAACAGTCACTTATTCCAGCTGCTGAATAACACAGACATGCTAGGCTTCTCTTAGAACTTGGCCTGTAAATTTTTTTTTTTTTTAACTCTTGAACAAGTCTTGAGTCCAGGAGATTTGCTTATTTTCCACAGTGAAAAAGACATCCAGATTGTCCAATCCCCATAAGTTCAACGAAGTAGACTGTATCATGAATAATAAGTTCTTCTTGAAAGAGAAACATATTCCTTCTGTATGGTGAGCAATCTTGTTCTTGCAGATCTTCAGAGAGGCACACACCCTACCATGCTAATGGGTACACTTGCGAGTAATATGTCTCAGAGCGTGCAGAAAGGTTAGACTGAATAATCATTTACCAATTAACATGCTGCTTCAAACACGCAATATTCTTCTACTAGATTGGAAAACCCCTGTATGCCAACACCTTGTTTTGCCCTGTTGGAGCCTTTAGCCTTATAGTATCTTGCTTTTCCAACTGGGGTTGTAGCTTAGCTAATAATAATAATAATAATAATATAATACACTCCTGATACGCTCTCACTGGGCCACTCAAAGAACAATAGTGCACATTCAAACTGGCACACTTAACATTAGTGAGCCTGTGACGAGCACAACCATAGCGCACTCCTATACTAGCGCATTTGACACTAGAACACGCGTCGACATAATTTGAAGTGATCCCATGGATCTGCGCATGTCTTCTTTAGCATACTCTCCTCAGAGGGACATGTTTCTTTTATGTCCCAAATGTGTCCCTCTTAATGAGAGAATGCCTTGATGTAGTCATCGGGCTTCTATAGGGAATATTGCTTCCATGTTGAAGCATTGTGATGGGAAGAGGGCTCTCAAACTTGGGGAAATTGCTCCCTCAGTTTGAATCTAAATTTCTCTCTTTCATCTATTTCTGTTTCACTTAATATTTCCCTTTTATTTTTATATATATTTTTATGAAGCTAGTCTAGTGTAGAGTAAATATTTTATTCATGTACTTCATTTGTGTATTTAAGAGGTGAATAGCCAGCTCGTAAGGTGAACTCCTCTCATGGAGGTATAATTAATTGTGTGTAAATTGCGTAAGACTTTCGTAATTCATGTAATTGTATTTTTTATTCAAGTCAGTTATTTTTAAGAATTAACTTTTATATTTTACGTATTTTATTACGAAATCTTAAGCAATCTCGATTAAGCGTGCTTTACGAACCATACGAGGTATAAATGAGGGCTTATGTAATATTTTTGTTTTCATGAGGTATTGCGTCATGTTTGTGAGAAATTATGCAATTCTTATATTTACCACATGTTTAGAATGTTCTTGAAAACTTGAGAGTTAGTTTTATTTTTTTTTTATTGTTCTGAGGAGGGAGGTGGGCGGAGTTATCTGAGAAAGGGTTGCCTTGCAAGCGAGGCTAGATCTCCTTTTTGATAGATATAGTTGGCAACTTTGGTGTCGCTAGAGCCTGCCCCCAAGCCACAAGAATAATCTATTTAGAAGGATCTAGAATAATTAAGTCATATATTTACGCCCCCAGGGATGCATAGCAGGAGAAGAGATCTAGATTATCCCTTTGTAAGAGCCAACCTCCTGTCTCTCAAGTGCCTCGAGTGTGTGTCCTCTCCAAAGTGAATAAGATTTTACTCAGCATATATCGTGTATAGTGTGTCCAAACATAAATGAAACTTTGAAGGTGATTTCAAATTTAGTGTGTTACTATACGTGCTAGTATTATATAAATTTTTGTAACTGGCCCTGTGAGATTTAGGTGAGGGCAGTGAGGTGTCTTTATTTTGGCTTAACTGTTTGATTACTTCGTGTGAGCTAAAAACAAGGTAAGTTTATCAGTTACTTTTATGTAAATTTCAGTAAGAGTTTAATCATTAGTGTTAAAGGTTAACTATTGTCACTAATTATCAAAATTAGATATTTTTTATATTAATTTCCAGTTAAACAAGTAATTGCATAATTTTCAGAGTGTGATATTTTCTTGTCTTTGTCTAAGGTTTTGTTCAGATTTAATATTTCGAGCGATTCATTTTGGTGATGATTTTTCGTATCAATGCTGTAAATTTTTATAAAATATATTTATTTTTGTAAAGTGTGTATTATTTCAATCACTAGTATTTCTTAGAGCTCTCTTGTATCCCTGTTTAAGAATCGAAATAAGTGGTTGTTTTGAATAGTTCTTGATAATAATTACCCAGTTTGTTTTGAGTGTACATAAAGAGACCTTTGGATATTCAGTGTTTTTATATATTGCCCTCTGGGAGTTATATAATTTTCTCAGAGCTTGGGTATTATTCAAGTGTAACAGATTTATGTGAAAACAAACAGGTGAGTTTAAAACTCGGGAGGTTGTGTAACTTGCCAACCGTAATATATAGGGCCATAATAAATATGTTTGGTGCCCAGACCCAGGACCATAATATAAATTTTTGGCGCCCAGACCCTTGGGATCAAGTAAGTCTGTTTTAAATTTGGGTGATAACAAGGCCTTCTTTTCATTAAAGGTTTGAACAATTTAGTGTTGATAGAATTTTGTGTATTGTTAGGATCTATTTTTTTTTGAGAGGTAAAAATATGTTGTAAAGTACAAGATGGCACAGTCTAATATGCAAGAGTTTTTGGAAAACCCAAATTTTCAGGAATTGTCAGAAGCTAATGCGACTAAAGCTCAGTGGCTTTCTATTTTAATGGCATGTGGTGGCTATGCAACGAGTGGAATGATTAAAGCCCAAATAAAGTGTCTCGCCTTAGAAGGACAGTGACATTGCCCTATCGAGCAGGACAATGCCCTAGAGACTGACCATATACACATATGATCAGCGCCCAAGCTCCCTCTCTACCCAAGTTAGGACCAAGGAAGGCCAGACAATGGCTGCTGATGATTAGCATATAGACATATAGGGTCCCCCAACCCCCCATCCTTAGCTCACAAGGGTAGTGAGGTTGCAGCGACTAAAAGAACTAACAAGTTTGAGCAGGACTTGAACCCCAATCTGGCATTCACCAGTCAAGGAAGCTACCACATCGGCCACCACAAGCTGAAGAAGAATTTTCAGCGAAGCAAGGATCAGTTTACCCACAAACTGAAGGGATAAAAGCAGACAGGAATGTAGAGGCTGGGATTTGACGAATCTCAGCGGAAGAGAATTTGAGTTAAGTTCAAGATGACGGCAGGAGCGAGAGAACAAGAAGAAAAAGAAATAGAAGAAGCCAGGGAAATCGCCAGACACGCAAGGAAAATGGAGGCAAGAGAAATTGCAAGATTAGAAGAAAAAGAGGGAAGACAAGAAAAAAGAGATGGAAGAAGCAAGATACGCAAAGGAATTAGAGCTGTTGAATGCCCATGCAAAGTCGGCAATGCAGACAGAGAAGACTCTTGCTTTGCACGATCCCATGTTCAATGTGACGAATGCCCAGAGGTTAATTCCAAATTTCACAAAAGAAGCTCCCGATGAATTTTTTGATCTTTTTGAAACGGTTGCATCGACGATGGAATGGCCAGAAGATGAATGGTCTGTGTTATTGCAGAGTGCCCTCATTGGGAAAGGATGCAGTGCATATCTTTCTTTATCTCAGGACCAGAGGAAGGAGTATCAAGAAGTAAAGAGGAGCGTGCTGCAAGTGTATCAGATGACCCCTGAATATTATAAGGAAAATTTCTGAAGTTTGGGGAAGGACGAGAAAATTACTTTCCTAGATTATGCTTACAAGGTACGACGAAGTTTTAAAAGATGGATAGAGGCTGCTAACATGAGGGAGATGGCTGATTAAGAGGAATTGATTGTACTAGAACAATATCTACAAGGAACTCCTGAACATATTCGAACGTACTTGAGAGAGAGAAAGGTGAAGAAACTTGATGAAGCCACTTCGCTGAGTGAAGATTATAATATTATCAGTCATAAAACCTCCTGGGGGTTGAAGTTTCAACCGTCGTTCCGACCAAGTGTCAAGTATTCGTCGAACCATGGAAACTAGTTCAGTAATAACTATGTGAACAAGTTTAATAGTTACAGTGGAAGTAGCACTGGTACTGTTCCAAAGCAGAACGCGATAGCACCACAGCAACAATCGTCCTCCTTCAGGTATCGTGAAAGACGTGCAGAAGGTTAATATTGTCTGTTATAAGAGTGGCAAGAGAGGTGATATCAGCAAGGAATGTTGGTCAAACCAACCGAAAGCAGTCACCCAAGGGGTTAAGGATAATTCGACTTCACAGAATGCGAAGACGAAGAAACAATCGGGAAATGACAGAGGAAAATGAATTAGGACAAACCCAAACAGCATGGATGCCTTATAACCCTATATCTATAAAGGTATGTTAGCAGCAATAGACGGGAGTGAGCAAACCCCAGTCAAGATATAGCGAGACATAGGTTGTAACCATAATGTGGCTATACTAGGTGTACACCCATTGGTGGAACAGTCTCTCACAGGAGACTTGATTATTTTGAAGGAATAGGAGGTGAGGAGGAGAATACCCTATTTGCTATTTAAAACTATCATGCGAGTTGGTGACGGGTCATTTTGATTTTTCTGTAAAGGATTCATTGGCTGTTAAAGAGTTTTAGGCCTGCTGGGTAATGAAGTTGGTGGATCTCAGTTTGTGCCTTGTCCCATTGTAACGGAGAAACCATTGAAATATAGTACTACGACTGAACTCGAGAAGGACTACCCGTATCAGTTTTCTAGCTGAGTGATGGCTAGGAGTATGGCGAAGAAAGTGGCAGGTAAAGAAGAAAAAGAAACCGAAGAAGCGATGCACTTGGAGTATTTGTTTATAGAAAAACAGGATTCCTTTGATGGTACTCAAGAGGAGAACTCCCGAGAGAAGAGGAATGACAGACGAGTGGACAAGAAGACAAAGAAGAAATGGACCTGGAAGAAATAGAAAACTCAGCGTTAGAAGTAGGACAAGAGAGTAGGAAAAGGCTGATAGCATTGCAATGGAAAGATGCGACGTTAAGAGTTATTGTACCATGTGGTGGATGAGATGGAGGCACAGCAGTCTCCCAACTGTTACTATCTTAAAGACAGGTTGCTTATGAGGAAGCATAGACCCACCGATATCACAGAGAATGCTGAATGGGGGATATACCTTCAGATTTTGATTCCTGCACCGTTGAGAAGACAGGTGATCGCCGTAGCGCATGACACTGGACATATGGGGATAAGGAAGACGACTGAGAAGATTACTTTATTTTACTTTACTTTACTTTGACGGCTGCTTTTCTGGTCCCATGCAGCAGGGGAACCCCACCCTCTACAGGACCTCCACTGTCATTTTACCTTGTTCGTTCAGAGTATTTAACGTTTCATATCACGTATTTACTGTTAAATCATCACTGTTATATGGCTGTTGAAATAAGAAAGTCTTCAGTTTCCTCTTGAAAGCCTTAATGTCTTCAATCATCTGGATATTTCATGGGAGCTTATTATATATAGTCTCAGGGCCGCATATTTAAAGGCTCTGGATTATCTAGGTTCCAATAGTTAGAAACCATCTGTAACTATTCTCGTGTCGACAAGATTTGTTGGCCGCGCAATATGTAGCAATTCTTTTAATTATTTTGGACGACCGGTTCCGATAACTTGGTGGGTTATTGTACATATTTTAAATTCAGTTCTCGCTTTTACCGGCAGCTAGTGTGAATCAATTAGTATAGGAGTGATCATTTCTCTAGGTGGGACACCTTTTATCAGTCTTGCTCCTCTATTTATTATGTTTTGTAATTTCTTAAGTTGCACTTTTGGTAAATTGTAATAGATAAAGTTGCAGTAGTCAATCCTGGTAATAACGCAGTTTATCACAAATTTCTGGCCTGACATGCATAAGGACGTGAGCCAGTTTTTCCGTGCATGTCGCGTTTGTCAGATGGCTGGAAAGCCCAACGAGTACATCAAGAAAGCTCCCTTACACCCGAATGAAGTACGAGAACATTCAGCAACGGACCGAATAAAATATTAGAAGAAAAAGGGAAAAATCAAGAGGAAATGGATGAAGAAAATGACAAGGATTTGAGGAAAAGGATCGGCGAGTTAAGGAAATTTTCCCTAGAAGGCATGAAAACGAGGAGTCAAGGAAAAATGAAGAAAGGGTTTGGTATGAAAAGTACGAAGACAGTCTGCAGTAAGATGATAGGTGTTGGTGTTCTCACTGAAAAGGAGGTTCCCACTCACCAACGAGTTCCAAGGACCATTCCGGATTTTGGAGGAGAACAGTGACCGAACCTACATTATTGAAATACCAAGAAAAAGTAAAAATCAAAGGAAGGCCATTTTAACTTCGAAACCGATACTACAAGCACTGGATTTCAACAAGAAATTTCTTATCCAAGTGGATGCATCGGATAATGGGATTGGAGCTGTCTGATTGCAAGAAGACGAGGAAGGAATTTTTCACCCATTTGTTTATGTTGTCAAAGCTGAAGAAACATCAACGACCCTACTCAACAATTGAAAAAGAACTGCTGGCGCTGGTCGCAGCGATATGAAAAATTCTCAATTTATGTAAATCAACCACAGAATGAAGAAATTACAATCTACTCGGACCACAATCCTTTAACTTTTGTCAATAAGATGAAGAATAATAATCAAAGGTTAACTAGGTGGACATTATGTTTGCAACCATATTGTATAAATTTAAAACATATATCAGGTAAAGATAACGTGGTTGCAGACTATTTATCTCATGCTGAATCAATGGATTCAGGCCCAGAATAAATAATCTTTTTTGGGGGGAGCTATCTTACAAAGCTGGTCCAGTGTAGATTAAATATTTTATTCATGTATTTCATTAGTGTATTTAAGAGGCGAATAGCCAGCTCGTAAGGTAAGCTCCTCTCATGTAGGTATAAGTTAATTATATGTAAATTGCGTAAGACTTTAGTCGTTCATGTAATTGTATTTTTCATTGAAGTCGGTATGTGTAAATTCCCGTTATTTTTAAGAATTAACTTTTTATTTCACGTATTTTGTTACAAAGTCTTATGCTATCTTGATTAAGCGTGCTGTACAAACCATACAAGGTATGAACGAGGGCTTTTCAAACACCTTTGCAGTCAGAGGTTGTACAAATAGATATAGGGAGAAAATACACAATTTGCTCACTTTACATGCCTCCAAATGATAACATTTTGTATGATAATTTAGTAAAGGTGATTCAACAATTCCCTCAACCTTTACTCTTACTGGGAGATTTGAATGGAAGACATCCTTTATGGGGCAATGTTTTACCAAACGCAAGGGGCAATGTTATATCATTGGTTGTGAAGAATGAAGATGTAGGACTCAATATAGGAGAGCCCACACACTTTCATGTCCGGACAGGTAGTTTGTGATGCTTTGACCTATCAATTGCGAGCTGTAACTGCCTTCTTAATTTCAATTGGAGAACATTAGATGATTGGCATACCAGTGTTCATACACCAATCATTATAAACATCAATAATAATCCACTTTTACAGAGATCGCCATGATGGAACCTTGACAAGGCAGACTGGGATAGATTTCGAGAGCTAAGCAAAATTGAAGGGAATGCAAAACAGTTTAAAAGTGTTGATGGTGCCCTAGACTTACTAAATGGAACTCTCCTTATAGCAGTAATCAATTTGATTCCCAAAACTACCGGGTTATTCAAACGGTGGCCAGTCCCCTATGGTCTTCAGATCTAACTGCCTTGCACAGAGCCACAAGAAAATCTTATGACTCAATTGCGTAGACGCTGTAAAAGGGGAATTTTATAATGTACAAAAATGTAGAACACAGTTCCGTCTTGCCATGAAAGAAGCTAGGTGCCAGTCTTGGATATCTTTAGTTTCCTTAGTCAACAGTAAAACACCACCATCTTCTGTATGGAGGAAAGTATAAAAGATAGCAGGCAAATTTTACCCCCAACATACCACTAGTGTTGAAGGTGAATGGTCAGTATATGACTGGAGCAACTGAGGTTAGCAATGCCTTGGCCGATCTTTTCTCCAATGTTTCATGCAAGTATAAAGCAGCTACTGGTCACCAGTATAAAAGCATTGAAGAACGGAAAATGCTAAATTTTACAGCAAAAAAGAGGAATCTTACAATGCTTCTTATACTGATATTGGTCGTTTCCCAAAGGGCAAGTGAAGCCTTTTGGTCCCACAACAGTTGTTGAGAAAGCTGAAAAATCTTGGCTATATGGGTGGCTGGCAATGGTTAGTACTGCTTCAGGAGGTATGTTTTGAGGGCGTCATACTCTATAGGGGCGTCCCCTTAGTCGCATAGCCAATCGGAAATATCTAGGAAAGTGTTCTCAGGATCGCTGCGAGGACATCGTCTGCTTTCCTGCTTGAGCGAGTCGGCTCTTGATGCAAAACTGAACTTAGTCGTGCTGAACCAGGCAAACGCTCCTCTACTGGTGAAGGGCAGCAGTTTCATTGATGCGGCAGTGATTGAAGAGTCATGGCTGGTGGGTGGCATCTTCAAAGTATAGGGCATAGCCATGAGTGGGAAGGCAGTGAGAAGCTGGTCATTCCAGTTGTCACCAATGTGACAGGGTGATAAATGTCTTAACAGAAGAAAGACAAGCTGAACATGACTAGTTTAATCAAACGACACAAGAAGATTATATACAAACGGTTGAGGATAACAATGGCATGAAAGCTTTAACAGTAAGAAACATGCAATGGCAAGCTTAAAAAGGTTTTTATTATCAGTGTGGGAGATCTTGAGAGAGGAAAAAAAGAAAGCAATAGCTTTACAGTTTATAAGGGTTAATGAAATAGACATGCATTAGTATTACAGTACTTTCGCCCATGGTTCGCAAGTTGACTTGGATGCTACTTTTCATACTTTATCAAGTTTGAGATTAGCGATCCCGGGACTTTAGCCAGCCAGTTTGGTGAGGAATTCTTCCCACCTTGAGTCTCTTATTATTATTATTATTATTATTATTATTATTATTATTATTATTATTAGCTAGGCTACAATTGTAGTTGGAAATGCAGGATGTTATAAGCCCAGGGCTCCAACAGGGAAAAATAGCCCAGTGAGAAAAGGAAACAAGGAAATAAACTAGGAGTAATGACCAATTAAAATAAAATATTTTAAGAAAAGTAAAAATATTAAAACATACCTTTATAAACTATAAAGAGACTTATGTCAGTCTGTTCAACATAAAAACATTTGCTGTAAGTTTGAACTTTAGAAGTTTTACTGATTAAACTACTCGATTAGGAAGATCATTCCACAGCTTGGTCACAGCTGGAATAAAACTCCTAGAATACTGTGTAGTATTGAGCCTCATGATGGGAGAAGACATGACTATTAGAATAAAGTGCATACCCTGTATTATGAACAGCTTTGTGCTGTCCGGGAAGATCTGATGGTAAAGGATGATCAGAATTATGAAAAATCATATGCAGCATGCATAAGGAACTAATTGAACGAGAGTGCCAGAGATTGATATCTAGATAAGGAATAAGAAATTCAATAGACAACAAGTTCCTGTCTAACAAATCAAGATGAGAATCAGCAGCCAAAGACCAGACAGGAGAACAATACTCGAAACAAGGTAGAATGAAAAAATTAAAACACTTATTCAGAATAGATTGATCACCGAAAATCTTGCAAGACTTTCTTAATAAGTCAATTATTTGTGCAATTAAAACGACAGACCTAATGTTTCTTGAAAGTAACTTTGCTGTCGAGAATCACAGCTAAGATTTTAAGTCATACACAGTTAAAAGAACATTACCAATGCTGAAATCTGGATGTTGAGCAGCCACTTGTCCTCGATATACATACATTGATACTTTGTGTTTTGTTGGAATTCAATTTCATGCCCCCATAATTTGCACCGTGCACTAATTTTTAGTTAGATCTCTAGGAAAGGATTCAGCAACCCCAGATCTACATTCAGGGGATGGAATTAATGCAAAAAAAAAAAAAAAAAAAAAAAAAAATGTAGCATCATCTGCATATGCAAGGATGAAGGTTTGTAATTGTGTAGAAACATAAAAATTTTGTAAGTAGCTTGCATTTTTCGTATTTTTACAAACCCGAGTCCTTTAAACACAACTTCTCGCTTTCACTTCCCCGTAATCAAAGTAACTGTTTAGTGCGCTTGTAATTACCGGTTACTTTCAACACCTCTTGATGCGTTTTAACTGCCGAGTTCCAGCTGTGCTCGAGTCAGTCTCCTATTAAAGGACTCGGGTTTGTATAGATAGGAGAATTACAAATTACTTTTATAATTTGTGATTTCAATCCATCAAGTGTTTTCTTTTGAGGTTCGTTCGACTCATTCCGTTTCTTTTATTCCTTTACCAGGCCAGTCAAAGGAGATATAAGCAAGATTAATGCAGTTGCTCACAAAATTCCTGCAAGTACCTCGTTAACATCAGGAATATCATCCCTTGTATCTTGGTCTTTGGTGGTGAAGCATCGTAGATCTTCATCTATTTTACCTAATGGCTATTTTATTATAATGAACTTTTGACCATAAAATAACTTCACCATATGAGATTGGAATATTCTACTTCATTCTTCAGAATAGGTCTTTGATTCTATTTAAGAGTTAAGCACATCATCCTCAAAATGGTCTTGTTTTTAATTCTAGTTAACCTCATCCTCCTCACACTGTTAAAAGTTGCAGCAAAAGTTGAAAAATACGCAGTTTGTCACATATTTCAAAAGTACATAGTATCGCAAGACTTGTTCTATAGAGTCTATAATTGCAAATTGGTTGGGCTTCATTCAAGTTTAAGGATAATTTCACATCAAATGTCGAATTAAATCAAAGGACTCGTCACCAACAAAAACAGGAGGCCATTTGGGTTCAGAAGTTATGGAATATCTTCTGTTAGATCTACTAGTTTCAACAGCATATTTTTCCACAAGATTTAATTTTCCAATGTGTGAATCACCCTTAGGCCACTAAAAAGTTCAATGATCAATAACTGAGGAGCAGTTGAGACCATCTACCACTAGTAATAGTAAAAACAGGAGGAAAATAATTCTTGTAATATGGTGAACCAGTTTTTTTCTTTCTCCTTTTGTGGGGGTGGTTGGGGTTAATAATTCTTGTCTTTACAACGAACAGCTATCAGGGAAATTTACGATCTTTAAAAGTTTGTGTACTTTATGTAACCATATATTTTTGCCTAGCACTAGCATTTAATTAAGCCAAATATATCTCGACAAGTTTCGTTTAAGATAACCGATATAGATTTTAAGAGATTTGGTTAAAAATTCCAGTTTCGGAAATGACATTTCTGGCTTGAAATACAAAATAACAAAAGAAAAATTGTTTGCATTTATGTTAATACTTTTTGTTATGTGATTTCGCACGAGCCCATCCATCATACATTCTCTCTCTCTCTCTCTCTCTCTCTCTCTCTCTCTCTCTCTCTCTCTCTCTCTCTCTCTCTCTCTCTCTCTCTAGCAAATAGATCCCAGAGACAATCTATGCCCATCGATTTTTTTTATCTTAACCATCTTAAAAATGCTATAATTTAGTTGTCGTGCCATGAGCCACATTGATAAAGAGAGGCGGAAGTTGATGTTTATTACTTATTATAATCATGATTTGTATTTAGCTGTTTATGTTTCACCTTTTTAACTCGAAGGTAAAGAACTGATGAGGAATTACAAAGTAATCTAAGACTGTCCTGTTAAATATTGTAAAAGAGAAGTTTTAAAAAGCGGACATCCAGCATCATAAATGAAACGTTAGGTCTACATGTACTTCCACTAGTTACAATTTCTTCCGCTATTTCATAATGAACGATGAGAAACATCAACCAATGAAATCGCTCTTGCTGAAGGGGATAAAACAATTCGACCAGGTAATGTGGGCGATATTGACAAATCGGCCATAGTCACAAACTAGTCTTAACGTCATTTGAGTGAAGGGGCTCTGGTTAAACACGAAGGATAACCAGATTAGGAAGCTAGAAAAGAAACCAAATGAAGGATATTATGATTCAGTGCAAAAAGATAATCGGTGTTAGTTTGTAATACTGTTTTCTTACCATGTAAAAAAAATGGATACAAAAGTCTTTTCTACCGTTAATGGACGGTGTGTCACCAACATGTGTATAGAAGCGAGATTGAGGATCGAGGAAGTTTTCAAGGATTTAAGGACGACTTGTGTTCTGCCAACAGGTTTGGGATCAAAAGATTGTCAAATTATAATGCTTAGTCTCCACTCTATGAAAACACTCATATTTTCAGACATTTCCATTGAAGACTTTAGTATCGCTGATTATTCTCAGTCGTAGTAGATTTGTTTTCAAGAACGAAAAATTAATTCGAGCATATCTTGGCATTCTCTAACTAGTTTTTATTTGTGCTGAACTATTTTCCCCATGTTTTCACACTGTAGCTATTTATAGCAAGGAGGATTTTTTTTTAGTTTTGTCTTGATAGAATTTTGTATTTCACCATCTTGTAATCGGTAAATACTACTGGTTAAATAGGATTTGTTATAGTTAAATCTAAACTACAGTAAATACTTGAAATTTTAATTAGGTATTATTTATCAATATGGTTTGACGATGGCTATCGAAAAATATATAAAAAATCACCATTTCTCGTTTTTAAAATTAAGATAAATATTTTGGCCACTGCTAAATCTACAGTAAAATTACGATACAAGGCTTCTTACACCGTAGCCACCGTACTGAAAAATTATTACTAATTTCTGCTGCATGAAAATCTAATCTCATTAAGGTGCATTCTATTTTGGCTTGCAATATTGCTAGGTTGCAAGAAAATTGCAATATATTGCAATTCCACACGCAAATTCGGGATTAACAGCAATAAATACGTATCTTGCCTGTTTTAGAGAATAGAAAAGTGTGAATATAATTATTTTTCATTATTGGTTTATTGTAAGAATGCAATTTATGACAATTTCGCATTTTGTTTAGTCTTATGCGGTGCATAAGGGACCATTTAACCGAATGGGTAATTTTTTGGCTTGTAGTGTTGCTAGATTGCAAGAAAGTATCCCTATATTGTAATTTTGCCAACAGATTGGTGATTAACACCCCAAATTACTAAATTTTTCCCATTTTATCGAAATAATTCTGAAAGAGTTCAGTTGTGTCAAATATCGGTGTATATACAGAATATTGCAATATATTGCAATTTCACATGTTTTGAGTAATTTGAAGAGAAAGGGCATATTTTTCAAAGGTAAAGGTTTTGCTGGTTTTCGTATATTTTTTTGCTTGTAATGTGGCTAAATTGCAATAAAATAGCATTATATTGCAATTCCCCCCATTTTCGTGACTAGTATCCAAAAATATTGTATTTTCCCTATTTCAGAGGGGACAATTCCATTTTTTTTGCTTGCAATGTTGCTAGATTAATAAAATAGCAATGTTTCCATTGGTGATCGGCAGTTATGATTATTGTATTTTCTTATTAAAATTTGTCCTTAGGAATGATTAGGCACTTTAAACCAAATTTTCTAGAGAAAAGGAATAAAAAAATTAATTGATAATTTTATTTCTATTTTTGCAGGGTTTGCAATGTTGGTAGATTGCAGTTTCAGAGATAAATTGATGATTAGCAACCATTGTAGAGAAATAATTACAAGAAAAATTGCAATATGGATACATTCGGCACCATTTGATAAAATTTCAAGAAAGATTTTATTTTCAAGAAGCACCAAGGCATATAGAGAATTTATACTTGAGTTTTGGCCATTTTGTATTATTTTTGTATTGTTAATGATGTTATTTAGTAAAAAAAATGCTGCAATTCCATGCACAATTGGCAAAGACCAGCCATAAATACTGTATTTCCGATGTTTTAGAAAAAAATCTGAAAAAAAAGTATTGTGTATACTATATTGCTGTATTGCAAGGAAAGTGAAGTATGGCTATTTCGCATTTTGTTGGTCCTTAGCGGTGCCCTAGGCACTTATTTGACCGAATTTCACGAGAAAAGGTGTTTCCGAAAAAACGTTTTGGCGGTTTTTTTTTTAAATATTTTTTGACTTGCAGTATTACTAGATGGCAATTAAGTAGCCATTTATGGCAATTTCGAATATGTTTGTGATTAGCAGCTATAAAAACTGTATTTTCCCATTTTAGAGAACATTGTTTTTGCTTGTGAGATCACCCTATTAAGAGCAAATTGCTATATATGGCAATTTCGTATGTTGTTTCGTCATTAGCAATGCCATAGGCACCATTTAACCAAATTTCAAGAAAGGCATATTTTTAGAAAATAATGGTGACAGAGTTTCAACACTTTTCTTGAGTTTGTGGGGGATTGCATGCAGTTACTATAATGCAAGAAATAGCAGTGTGTTGCAATTTCACACGCATGTTTGTGATTAGCCAACATAAACTTTTAATTTTTACCATTATAAAGAAGAATTGTTCCGGCACGAATACAAACCTTTTCACTCTTTATAGTGGATGAATTTCGGCGAATGCTGAATACTAGCCAAAAGACTTTTTAGCGAGGTATAATTACCCACTGCTAGTTGGGGGGGGGGGGCGTTAGTTAGGGGTAGATCAACCGCAAGGGGAGTCTCTTATTGCTGCTTGTGGCAACTCCTTTCTTCCTTGGGGCTCCAGGTCTCCCCGTTAAGGAATGACTTACGAGGGAGCTGAAGTTAGGGGCTCAGAGACCTTGGGGTAATATTCCATTAAGAGTTCTTGTGCCTTTGGCTGTAGCTCTCTTTACATCTCGAGAACAGTAGCAGACTATTACCAGTCGGGCTATCCTTTCAAGGAGAACCCAAAAACTTAATTGCATACTCACTACACTGAGCACCTCCTTCAGCTGATGAGGGCCTTCACGTCCACGAGTAAAACGCTCCACTCCCAAGTGGTCCTGCCAATGCTTACGATTGCCGTCTATCGTGACCCCAAAACCCAACAAATCGCGTTGGCCTTTCCCTTCTGGGTCATTACTACAGATGGTGATGCCACTTATAGTTGCTGCCTCTCACATCTATGAGTCTTGTCGGCAATAACCCCTTTGGGATATTGCCTACATAAATTACACCTGCTTAGTGTCCGTTGGGTGCAACAAAGCTCGGGGATTTTTATGAGGCCAAGCCCTTCGGGACCTGTGCCTTGGGATTTTGCTCTCACGAGGAAGAACCTGCTGTTCTACGAGCTCAGCACAGCCTTATTCATTTCCTTGCAAATAAATACCTCCTCTTGGTCCATGGGCCAGAGGACATTTTTTTGTCGATTGGTACCAATCAGAGGTACAAAATGAGACCGATATTTTCTGAAAGCTGATCATGTCTCTTTCCAGAATTGTTTGCTGGACATCTGTATCTTGTAGCTTTTTATGTGAAATTTTCAATCAAAGGGGACCACCCTGTGCTGAAAATGTGTTGGTTTGTAGGCTTTTCTGGAAATGATGCTACATCAGAGTAACACCTATTTATATGACTAAAGATTTCATAGGAACCACTATGACTTTTGGGTCATCTAGATTTTTGCTATAATATAAGAATAATCTTTTTTTCTAAAATAGGTTATTTGTTTAATTGAAGATGCCCATGAATCATATGTTTCAATATAGTATTTCTCTGAACACTTGGGCAAATTATGATTTGCAGTACACTTTATTGTTGTTGTTGTTCAATATTAATCATATTGAATGTAATAGTATAAGCCTTTCACTAGAGAATTTGTAACAATTGATTGTTAAAAAGTTATCTTTTAATCAATATCCGGTAGCATGTACATAATTTGTATTTTGTTTTTAGAAGGAGCATCCTTGTCCATATTGTCATCGGAGTCCATAGATGTGTCACTTTTTTCATGTTTGTATAGGTTTGCAGCTTACACTTTTCTGTGCATGGGAGTACACTGACGAGGCACTGACACTTTGGAAGCTGGCAGATTTTTGCACTTTTGCACTTTAGCACGAGAACTCTAAGATGACTTGCAGGAGAGCCTGTTAACCATTGTACTTCAAGCTTACCACAGTCTAGTGTACCAACCATGATCATCTTGTGGATGTGGCACATCTGGAAAAGGAACCAAACTGCGTTGCTGGATGGCACTCGGGTAGTTGGCTCTGAGTGAATGTTGTCGAAGGCTGTCCTCACAAGGTGGTAATTGACCAGAATCTACTGATCCTTTCTTTGCTCGCCAGACCTGGTAGTGAAGTTCAACTACGCAACCGGTGTTTGTTCGGGCTACATATAGAATGCATGTGAACTCTTGGAGGGAATCAAATAACTCGTCAATCACATGGCCAATGTTCACCAAATGTAGTGAATGCCTTCTGGAAATTCTGGTTCTGTTGCAGGAGTTTCAATCCTTTGAGTGTCCCTTGACCAGCAAAAGCACTGAGTAGCAGCCTGTGAATGCATGGAGACCTATTAAGGCATTGCATATATCATGACCGAGGCTTGCAGCAAGTTTGTTGATGTTGATCTGTCTTGATCGATTTTTTGTTCTACATCTTATGTGCATAAGGCAACCAATGTTTCTGCCTAAGGCAAGGGAGATGATCATGACATCTGTGTCCTCTGCAATCAGTAAAGTGGCCTCCTTCTGTGCATACACAGGATGATCTGGAGTTATAACAGGTGGGGATTTCCTCTCGCTGCAATCATGGTGTGGTCAAATAGGTGCTATTGTAGGAAGTGATAGTTTCTTGTCCTTTTGTATAACTGCTTGGCGAGGGCGTGAAAGGACTGTCAATACCTGTGGCTGAAACATGATTCCATTCACACGATGTTCCTGCTCCACTGAGAGTTTCTTCTTGTCCATGTTGTCCTATGCTAGTTCTGTTGGAATGCCAACATGTGTTAGTGTCTATAACAAGATGTCCAATCCAGATTGCTGATCCCGTTTCTGCAGACAAAGTGCAACATTCGCCTTGCATTGCTCTACAACACTCGTCAGCGTTCTCCTCGCCAATGTTCGTCAGGGTTTGCCAGCGTTTGCCTTGTCAAAGTTCAGCTTGCTATTGCTCACATGACCAGCGTTTACCTCACCAATTTTCCACAGCTCTCGGCGTTTGTCTCACTCTCCTATTGCTCATTTCACCACCGTTAACCTTGCCGACATTTGCCTTGCTATTGCTCACCTCACCAGCATTCACCTTGCCATTGTTCTACAGCATTTGCCAGTGTACGCCTTATCAATGTACTACAGCATTTGACAGCGTTCACCTTGCCAACAATCTACAGCACTTTCTAGCGCTTGCCTTGCCAGCATTGCCACCACTCGCTTCACCAAATGAGTTTGCAAGACTTTGGTTACTGACCTCATCTGGGAATCTGACTAGCGTCGCCAACGTTCGTCAGCGCTCGCTTCACCAAATGAGTTTACAAGGTCTTACTTACCAACCGTATCTGGGAACCTGACTAATGTTTGTGTTCTTTGCATGCTTAGGTAAATAATCCAACCAAGCGAGAATATTCATTTTCATAAGAGAGCCTACCTGACACCAAAGAAAGTTGCTTGGGGAGCTACTCTTTCTGATGAGCTTTTTGTAACTACAGGTGCTCGCTCATTACTACTACTACTACTACTACTACTACCAGTGAAGTACTGTGACGTGGACATTGGCAGTCAGTCGACTCCACCTCTTCCTGTCTCTAGCCATTTGTGTCGCTAGATTTGGTGAATAATTACCCTCTTATCTAACAACCACCATAATAGTTGGTAAAGGGATGACATGCTCTACTTTGGTTGTGCATGCACGCTCGCTTATACGACTGGCAGACTTCACCAGGAAGGTAGAAACCTTAGATTGCACGGTCTCATTAGACGAAACCCTCGGGGATTGACACAATTGAGGATGCCTGCTGACTGCTTTAGGCAGTCGCATGCTAACGTTGAGCCCCCAGGCCACAACTAGTCTTGTTAGATATAGTCCTGCTGGGCTAGTGCCACAGATAAGAATGCATTCCGACTGCTTGCTGCTGTTGTTTGGAAGATGAGTCTCGAGAAACATAATTCTTCGAGGTTATTATCTTGAACTTCTCCTCTCTATAGGTTAGAGGGCTCATCGGAAGACTCACATGGTATCGGTCTCCAGTCCCTTGCAATCTCCGCCTCATTCCATCATGCCCTCAAGGCACAACGGTCTCGTAGAGACATAACCCTTCAAGAATATTCCTTCAGCCTCTATTCCCTCTGGGATGGAATCGGCTCATGCTTATGTTTATGAATGATAGCTAACATATATTTGCTTACAAGTACACTTTTCCCACCCATAGGGGCGGCATGCCCCTACTACCGATAGAGATCTGATCATTTTGATAGCTACATTTGCTCACAAACATTTTTGTGTTCACAATGCTGTAGCTTGTCAACGATCATTTCCTTTTGAGCAATAATGTTGCACTTCATCGCACATACAGTATTCCTGCAAGCGACTCCCCGAGCTACCACATAGGTGATCACACACGGAAATGTTTATGAGGTCAGACTTGTGGCCGAAGGCCTACCCTGAGTCAGGGAAGTTGTGTTTTGACACTTACGCATACGTGCAAGTGAGCTGCTACTACCGACAAAGGCTGTTTTACTACTTTGTCTATTGCATGTGCTACCCTCGGTGGTGGATGCATGGCCGTTTGTAGTAGCAAGGACATTCACCCTAGTTGCAATCGGAGTCCCTCCTCATCCCTTAGACAAGTGGTAAAATTCTAGTACTCAGTGGAGAGGTTCTTCTGACATTGAGTCAACCAATCTGGGTTTTCCCCATTGGGATAAAACTGCTAGAATTTATCCCAGCAATCTCCATGAGCACAGTGATTTTTAAAAAGGGAAATATTCCTTAAAATGAGACAAAGTTGCTCCATCCAAGTCAGAGATAAAGACTTGGGGAAACAGCATATCCTCTCCTCAAGGGAAACTTCCTATGGACACACTAATGGCTGGGCTGGATGTGGTGCCTGACCGACTTGCGTGGACCCGGCGAAAGTCATATCCTAAGTCCCCCTTCGGGGCAACTGTTCCCTTAGGTAATACCAGGGTTTCTGTGTACTTATGAGTTTGATAGGATCAAAGTAATAGAGAGCCCCGAGTTGGGAGGTAGAGATCACCAACTTTGTCAGAGGATTTGACCCTCTCTCTCCTCCCCCACATTCGATGCTCATGAGGAATGCATGAAAAGAAATATGGTATTTATTTGTTCCTCCCCGTCCTCCCAGCAAGGGAGAGTCAGCAATGGCTTGGTCAATGGCTAGGTTAAGTGTGAAGTTTAACTCCAAACAATTCCTTACCTGGTCAAATCACAGTGCTTAGTTAAAAAAAAAATTACACCCATTACCCAGGCTCTCTCCCGTATTTCGAGAAAGTTGGGGTGTTTCTATTAAGCTCGCGCAGAACACAGAATCACAACCCGAGTCAGATATTAGCCAGTTGGTTTAGGACTCCACCCACCTAAGGGCGAGTCTCCACTGTAAAGAGCGTAAGCGTTTGTATTCGTGTTGGGGCAAAAGACAAAGTTGGAAATTATTTGGATTTTCCTAACTATACAAACCTTGAGCTCTTTACACATATTTTCTTGCCATCACCTAACCCACGAGAAAGTCCTTCCTGCTATTAAAAAGTGAAGGCATTTCACCATGTGTGTGAATGGGGTGATTAGTATACCTCGCTAAAAAGTCTTTTGGCTAGTTTTCAGCATTCCCCAAAATATATCCACTGTAAAGAGCTCAAGCTTTGTCTAGTTAGGAAAAAATAAATTATTTCTAAATCTGACATATTCAAAAAAGATTTTGCTGCAATATAGCTGTATTGCAAGTAAATTGCAACGTATGGATATTTCACACTTTTGATCATGAGGAATTGCTAGGCACCATTTGACCTAATATCAGGAGAAACTGTAGTCTAAATATTTTAGCAATTTTTAAGAAACTATTTGTATTAAATAGCTATGTATTGCAATTCTACATATAATTTTGGTGACTAGCAACCCATTTTTTTCCAATTTTAGAGAAAAATCTCCAGAATTTGTTTGCTTGCTATATAGCAAGCAAACAAATTCTGGAGATTATTACAAGCAAATTGCAATGTATGGTAATTTGAAATGTTGTTTGGTCTTAAGCAAAGCACTACACACCATTTGACATAACTTAAAGATAAATGGCATTTTTTCTGTAAAAAACTGCTTTGGCCGTTCTTGTGTATTTTTTTTTTATTTTTATGATGCAATATTCCCGGAAAATATCAATATAAGGCAATTTTGCACAAAATGCTGTATTTTTTTCAAGAAAGAATCCAATAAAAAGTTTTTTCTTGAACATTACAGTAATCCCAGAAAATATCTATCTATGGCAGTTTTGGTTTATCAGGTCCTTAGATATTGATAAATAGATAGAAAAGAGAAATATACTGTAATTACTCATAAAAATTGGCGTTTAGCAACGCAAAATTCTGTATATTCCCCATTTCATAGACAAAACATATTTGTTCTTGCTGTATTACAAGCAAATTGCAATGGGATAATTTTGGAAGGCGTTTGGTCTTGAGCATTGCATTAGGTAACAATTGACTGAATTTCAAGAGAAAATGCACTTTTTCAAAAAAACAGTAATGTACATGTGTTTTGGTCGTTTTGTATATAAATTTGGCTTTTAATGTTGATAAAATGCAAGATCGCAATACATTGCAATTATGCACATATCATTAATTAGCAGCCATAAATACTGCATTTTTTAAAATCTTAATGAAATACATTAAAATGTTTGTGTTGAAATATATGGCAATTTCACATGGTTGGTCGGCCCTCTTAATGAGAGAATGCCTTGATGAAGTCATTGAGCTTCAGCACGGCATTTCATTCCCGTGCTGAAACTTGGTGACGGGCAAGAGGGCTCTCGAACTTGGGGAAATTGCTCCCCCAGTTCGAATCTAAATTTCTCTCTTTCACCTTTTTCTTTTTCTCAATATTACTTCGACCTTATCCTAATTTCATAAACTTTCTTTAGTCTTGCTTTCCAAACTCTATGAGAAAAATTTCCCTCATTATATGTGTGTATATATTATGTACATATATATTTATTATGATTTTTCTTTTTTTTTTTCTCCTATGGCTTGGATGTTTTTACATCCATTTTAGCCCCGGCGGGGATGTTCATACATCATTTATTGCTGCCTGCTTTGATGAGTGGGAGGAGGTATCACGGTTGGGAGGTGTTTGCATTCAAAGCTATATGTGAGAGTATTGGATGATTTCAGCCATCCCGAAGATGGTTTGGACCTTTTTGGCGGAACTATTCTCAAGTGTTGGGTCTTCGGAATCCAGGGGGATCCAATACTTGGGGTAGGACTCTCGGCTTTTGGCCGGAAGCCCGTCATTATAGATACGGGGAGGATGATTCCATAATTTCTTGGTCTCAGTCCTAACAGGCGGGTTCAGCTTACACCTGTGCCTCTATATCTGTTTTGATGCTATCCTTCGGGTAGGGTATGGAGTAGACCATCTGGGAAGTATACTCTCATTGTGCCGATAGTGGAGAGTGCAAATTTCCTTTCCGACGTGTGATGGCCTAACATTCTCGAGCAGGTACATCAAACTTACCCTTTTCTCTCTCTTTCATCTAATGGATTCTTTAAGGAACGAACCCCCATCCCCTGGATACGCTGACTCTCCCCCGGCACTGTTGACGACCTCTGCTGATGTGATAAGGGAAAGCTCTGTTGATGACCTCGGAACAGGAAAGGACCATTCTACTGATATTTCTAAATCAAGTAATTTGGGTAACACGAGGAAACTTCGAATCCTCCATGTTACACAAATTTCAATAGACAAAAATTATGATGATCTATGTAAAGCATTTGAATGCTATGGATGCATAAAAGAAATAAGGATGAAACTTGAAGCTGAAACTTGGGATTCATGGATATCTTATAGTAGTTATGACGAAGCATTTAGTGCAATAAGTAACTTGAATAATATTAAAATTAATAACTTGAATGTCGCGGCTGCTCTCTGCAATAAGGTACCAAAAGATTTGGATGTGTACAGGCCTGCCGATTGGTTGGAAAAAAGACACAGATTTGGTTATGCCCTCCCAGAGAAATCCAAAACCACCGATGTGGCTTATAGCTGAATCAAAGGGGGTTACAGGGAATTATTTTAAAATATGCAAATTGATTCAGAAAAAAGTAGGAACTATTGCACCAGGCGATAAATCTCGTTTCGGAAAAAATAGTTTCCTTATCCATGCCAAATCCAGTACACAGTCGGTAATATTGTCCAATATGAAAATAAGTAATGATGACATTAAGTTAGATGTCAAACCCCACCTAAATTTTAGCTACGGAAGGGGCGTAGTTTTTAACAGAGATCCATATGATTTTACAGTGGAGGAGATACTGGCCATGTGTCCATTAAATGTATGGAAAGTTCATAAAGTCCCAGGTACATCAATGATAATCCTTACGTTCCAGGATGCTGATGTACC
This sequence comes from Palaemon carinicauda, assembly GCF_036898095.1. NCBI lineage: Eukaryota > Metazoa > Arthropoda > Malacostraca > Decapoda > Palaemonidae > Palaemon > Palaemon carinicauda. The sequence goes on from NC_090764.1 coordinate 49,006,236, forward strand.
TTTTCATATTATTATCGAGAACGAAAGGATTAAAGTAAGACCCTTCAAGCAGAAGCCATTGCAATGCTTTAATTGTTTTAAATTTGGGCACCCGTCCAAAGTTTGCAAAAATGAGAAGATGTGTGGTATTTGCTCCAAATCTTACCATGGAGAGTGTGCACTTGGAGCCAGGTGTTTAAATTGCAGCTCGAATCACAAATCCACAGACAAGAGCTGCGAGCTATATAAGTTGGAGGAAGCTGCCCTCAACAAATCAAACTTAGAACATATAAGTGTGACCCATGCCAAAAGACTATTAAATAAATCAAATACATATGCTAAGGCATTAAAATCAAACCAACCTAGCGCTGCCAATAGCTCAAAAAAAAGTATACTATCTGACAAAATGCCAAATAACGAGGTAACCATATTACCTCCTGAGGCTTTACCACGGTGTATTAACACTAGGTCATTGCCCATTGCTGTACAGCCTTCAGCCGCCATTACAAAAAATAATACAAACCTCTCCCAGGCCATGTCCTTGCCTGATCTGATGGAGGTTCCACTTAAGACTAACTTACCTGATGCACCTGTTGTGGGAAAGGTGCAAAAACCTCGAATCCCACCATCTATTAATCGTAAAAAAGAGAGACCTCCATCTCTCTCTCCACCCTCCATTAGAAACGTTAAGGTTATGACATCAAATAAATTTGATGTTTTGTCTGTTGATGTTTCTAATGAACCAGAAGATGAACTAAATAAATCAGAAATTCAAGTTGAGGTCCACCATCCACCTCAACAAATAGATAAAAAGAATACAAAGAAAATAAATTACAAATGTAAAACCCAACATAACAAGACCACCTCTGAAGAAACCTACTGGTAATAATGTTAAATTAAAAACTGCTAATGGGAAGACCTCATCCAAGATGTCTTCCAGAAATAATCCATAGTTTTCTCCTCCATTTTGCAATGGAACTGTCAGGGTTTGAGGGCGAAATATGAAGAACTTAAGCTCCTAATTCATGAGCACTCCCCCATAATTGTATGTCTACAGGAAAATATGCTTGATTCTAACACTCCTAGTCCTCGAGAGTATGTTAGCTATAGAACACCATATAATCAACAAGCAGGGAGCCATGGCGGAAGTCTCATGTACATTCGTCGAGATGTTCCCCAAATACCCATGTCTATACGTACAACCCTGCAGGCAGTTGTTGTACAAATTGATATAGGGAGAAAATATACAATATGCTCTCTGTACTCACCTCCAAATGATGATATTTTATATGATGATTTAGCAGAAGTCATTCAACAACTCCCTCAACCTTTTCTCTTACTGGGAGATATGAATGGTAGACATCCTTTATGGGGTGATGTTTTGGCCAACACAAGGGGCAATATTATCTCATCAATTGTGGAGAATGAGGATGTGGGGCTCCTTAATACAGGAGAGCCCACGCACTTCCATGCTCAGACAGGTACTTTGTCATGCATTGACCTTTCAATTGCAAGCTCTAACTGCCTTCTTGATTTTGATTGGAGGACATTAGATGATTGGCATACTAGTGATCATGCACCAATCATTATAAAAACCAACAAGGGTCCGCCTTTGCAAAGATCGCCACGTTGGAATCTAGACAAGGCAGACTGGGTTAAATTTTCTGAGCTAAGTGAAATCGAAGGGAGAGCAGAACAGTTTGAAAGTATTGATGATGCCATAGACCTACTGAATGGAACTCTTCATACAGCAGGAGTCAATTCAATTCCCAAAACAACAGGGTTATTCAAACGACGACCAGTCCCGTGGTGGTCTTCAGAACTAACTGCACTTCGCAGAGCCACAAGAAGATCTCTAACACGATTGCGTAGACGCAGAACTGATGAGAATTTAATTATGTACAAGAAATGTAGAGCACAGTTCCGTCGTGCCATGAAAGAAGCAAGGCGCCAGTCATGGATGTCTTTTGTTTCCTCCATTAACAGTAGAACACCACCATCTTCTGTGTGGAGGAAAGTAAAAAAGATAGCTGGCAAATTCACCCCTCAACCCACCACCAGTGTTGAAGGTGAATGGCCAGTATGTAACTGAAGCAAATGAAGTTAACAATGCCCTGGCTAATCATTTTTCAAATGTATCCGGCAAGTGTGAAGGAGCCCCTGGTCACCAGTATAGGAGCACTGAAGAAAAGAAAATTTTAAATTTTGCAACAAGAAGGGAAGAGTCGTATAATTCTCCTTTCACTGAAAGAGAATTTGATTCCGCACTTGCTCATTGCAATGATACAGCCCCTGGACCCGATGGAATTCCATATGCAATGATTAAACATGTACATTTTAATACAAAGCTATTTATTTTAAGCATTATTAATAGAATATGGCATGATCATAGTTACCCAAGTGTTTGGGAACTAGCCATTATTTTAGCCTTTTTAAAACCCGGTAAAGACAAGTTTTCAGCAGCAAACTATCGTCCTATTGCATTGACATCTTGTTTATGTAAAATCATGGAGAAGATGGTCAATGCAAGGCTGATATGGTACCTTGAAAAGAAAGGTATTTTATCACCGATTCAATGTGGATTCCGAAAAATGCACTCGACGACTGATGTGTTGATACAACTTGAGTCTTCTATTTGTGAAGCCTTTGCTTCCAAACAGCACCATGTTACAGTATTTTTTGACCTTGAAAAGGCATATGATACCACATGGAGATATGGTATTCTTAAAACCATTCATGAATTGGGATTGAGAGGAGAGCTGCCACTATTTATTCAGGCATTTCTTTCACGTAGAGTTTTTCAAGTGAGAGTGGGGGAAACTCTATCAGAGAGTAAGTGCCAGGAAGAAGGAGTTCCTCAGGGTAGTGTGCTGAGTGTAACCCTTTTTGCACTAGCAATTAATGGGATATCCTCAGCCATTCCCCAGGATGTTCTCTCAACATTATTTGTGGATGATCTCTCAATATCATTTGCTGGCACTAGAATGGCATTGGTTGAGAGAAAAATCCAACTCTCTATTGATAAAATTATCCAGTGGGTTGACATGAATGGATTTGAGTTCTCGACAAGTAAAACTACCATTGTCCATTTTTGTTGTATCCGGGGAGTACATCCAGACCCGGATATATACATTAAAGGTCAACGGATACCATGTGCAAGAGAAGCTAAATTTTTAGGTTTGATATTTGATTGTAGGCTTACATGGCCTTGATTTTTTCCAAAATTAGTTATGGTTGTGAGGTATATTCTTCAGCCATCCCAAGCCGGTTAAGAATATTAGACTCGATACATCATGCAGGTATTAGATTGTCTACTGGAGCTTTTAAAACCTCGCCTATCCCAAGTCTCCTTGTTGATGCTGGAGAGTTACCTCTAGACCTTTACCGAATGTCTTCCATTCTTCGGTATTGGTTTAGATTGCAAAGACTCCCTAACTCTCTAGCCTTTCAGACTGCAAGCCTTGTAAGACAAGCATCATACTTTGAGTTGCACCCAAAATTTCCTCAACCTTATGGCTTTCGGGTGAAACGATTATTAAATAGTCTGGATATAATTAGAAATAAGGTACTTCCATTCAAGGTATCATCAACGCCTCCATGGAAGTTACCAGAGATATCTTTTTGTAAATATTTTATTGGAGATAAGAAGAATATGTCAGACCTAGAAGTCAGGTGTCTTTTTAATGAACATGTTAAAGAACATAGAGGATCAACTTTTATCTATACTGATGGCTCCAAATCTGATGCTGGCGTTGGATTTGGAGTACATAGTAAGGGTTTTAATTGTAAAGGTGCACTTCCTCTGACCGCTTCCATATTTACTGCCGAACTGTATGGCATATTAACCGCTATTGAGAAAATAGCGTTGGAGAAGGAGGGTAATTTTACAATTTTTAGTGATGCAAGGAGTGTCCTTCAAGCTATGGAAGTTTTTAATTCTAATAACCCTCTAGTTTTAAAGATTTTAGAATGGCTTTTCATTATTGGACGGAGAGGTATAACAGTTCAATATTGTTGGGTTCCAGCACATGTAGGTGTGTCCGGGAATGAGAAGGCAGATTCACTGGCTTAGGAGGCTGCATCCGAGTTGCTGCCAAGAAGGTATCCCATTCCCTGTAATGATTTCTTACCTGACATCAAGAAATTGGTTTGCAATAAATGGCAACAGCAATGGGATAGTCAAGATGGCAATAAAATGCGAGAGATAACAAATGACATATCTCCTTGGAGGTATAATATGATGCCCCGAAAATGGGAGAAGTCTCTTTGTCGTCTCCGTATTGGTCACACTCGGTTGACACACGAGTTTCTGTTGAAGGGCCAACACTAACCGTATTGTGACGACTGTTTAGTACCTCTAACAGTAAGGCATTTGTTGACCGAATGCCCCAATTATAACAACTTGAGGAATAGATATTTGTTTGAGGCTCGAGGTGAGGGTGGCAGGTTCATCCTTGCCAAGATTCTTGGAAATGATGTGTCCCACCATGCAAGTGGCATTTTTAGATTTATTTCAGAAGCAGGTCTTCTGAAAAAGATTTAACTTTATGACATTTAACTTTTATGATTTTAATTGAATACTCTTTTTATTTTTTATTTTATTTCATTTTTTATTTTTGTATACATAAATTAAATGTTACCGGCGTCAATGACCTTAGATGTCAGGATGCCTGATAACTTTAAATCAATCAATCAATCAATCATTGTTGGTCGTAAGCAATCATTAGGCACATTCAAGGTCTATATATATCTGGACCGTGGGCACATTTGACCATATATCAGAAAAAACGGTAGTTTAAATATATTTCCGTTTTAAAAAAAGTCTTCCAATGTTGAAGTTTCTAAGGAAATAACAATACATTGGAATGCTGCACATAACTTGGTGAATAGCAGCCAAAAACGTTGTATTTTTCCCATTTAAGAAAAAAAATTCTCAATTTTATTAATTAGAATATTGCTTTATTGCAAGCAAATTCAAATTTATGACATTCGAATGTTGCTTGGTTCTTAAACGGTATTACGTACCATTTGAGCGAATTTAAGAGAGATGGGATTTGGGCATCTTTTGTGAATTGTTCGGCTTGCAACGTTGCTAGATTGCCAGAAAATAGCAATACACTGCAATTACGCTCATAAATTGGTGATTAACAGCCCAGAATACTGTATTTTTTCTCATTTTAGAGAAAAAAGGAAAAAACTTTGATTGCAATATTGTTTGTTTTATTGCAAAGAAATACAATAATGTGGCAATTTTGCATGGTATTTGGTGGTTAGCACATTGCAATAGGCATTATTTGACTGAATTTAAGTTTTCTTCTGAAAAAAATGGGGGTTTTTAAGTGACGTTTAAATTTCCTTTGAATTGCAATATTGCTCGATTGGAAAGAAAGAGCAATATATTACAATTTTGTCCATAGATTTTTTATTATTTTCACGTTTAAAAAATGAAAAGATTTTTGCTTGTATTTTTATTTTATTGCAAGCAAATTGCAGGAAATGACAATTTCGCATGTTTGGTGCTTAGAAATGCAATATTTACATTTTGACCAAAATTTCAAGAGAAAATGCATTTACTGGATCAAACCCCAGATCGCACATTTGGGTTTTGAACGTTTTTTTTTTTTTTTTTTTTTTTTTTTTTTGGTCCTACAATATTGTTAGATTGCAATAAAATGTCAAAACATTAAAATTGTGCTCATAAATTAGGGATTAGGAGCCACAAATACGGTAGTTTCCCCTTTTTAGAATTTTTTTTCTCATTACATTACTGCTTTATTGCAAGCAAATGGCAATGTATGGCAATTTTGCATTTTGTCTGGTCTTTAAGGATGCATTAGGCAAAATTTAAGTGAATTTCTAAGAGATTTTTTTTTCTTTCTTTTTTTTTGGTGTGGAGGGAAAGGCCAGTAAAGGTTTTGGTGTCTTTTGTAGTTTTCTGTTGTCTAGGAATGTTACTAGAATACAATAAGATAGAATTATATTGCAAACTTGCACATATATTGGTGATTAACAGCCTGAATAATTAATTTTTTTTTCCATTTAAGAGGAAACCCCCTAAAAAAACTTTTTGGTTTGCAATAACGTTGCTTTGCTAAAAAAATAAAACAAAATGGCATTATAAGACAATTTTGAATGCACTTTGTTCACTAATAATGAATTAGACACCATTTGACCGAATCTCAATAAAAGGGGTATATTTTCTGAAAAAAAATTTAGTTAGGGGTATGCATGGACGGTTTTAGATCTGTTTTTTTTTTTTTCCTTTTTTGGCTTGCAGTGGTGCTAGATTGCAAAAATAAGTTAATTTTTAGTATCTCTATATTGCAAGGAAATTGTAATATATGCTAATATTGTATATTGCTTGGTCCTTGGCATCAGGAACCATTAACCAATCTTCAAGAGAAAACTAGTTAAAAAAAATAGGAATGGTTTTTTGTTCGTCATAGTATTTTTTTTTTGGTTTACAATGTTGCACGATTGCAAGAACATAGCAATGTATTCCAATTCCACATTACACTGGAGATAGCAGTCATAAATGATTTATTTCTTTGTATTTTTGAGAATGTAAAAACATTTGTTTCTTTAAAGCATATGTAGCCTACTGAAAGCCAATTGCAATATATGGCAATCTCACATATATTTGATCCTCCAACATTGATTAGGCACTACCGGTATTTTGCCGAATATCACGAGAAAGGGTATTCACGCCCCCCCCCCCTCCCCCCCCCAAATGCAAAGGGTTTTGCCCCTTTTTGTATATATTTTTGATGTTGCTGTTTTGCAAGAAAATAACAGTATATTGCAATTTTGCGCATAAATTGCTGATTAGCAGCCATAATTACTGTATTTTTCTATCTGAGAAAAAATCCGAAAAAATAGTTTGCATATCACATTGCAAGCAAATTGTAATAAATGGCAATTTAGTATGCAGTTAGGTCCTTACTAATGTATCAGCTATCACTTGACCAAATGAATTTTTTTTTTTTTTTTTTTTTTTTTTTTTTTTTTTTTTTTTTAAGAATCTGTAATGTCCTTGGATTTGGACACTTATGTATGCTTTTGCAAGGCTGTTAGTTATAAAAAACAGCAATATATTTTAATTCTCACCATAAATTGGTGATAACCAACGAAAAATGCATTTTTCCCATTTTATAGTATAATTAAAAAATTTTGCGTAAATATCTGTACTGCAAGAAATTTGCAATAAATGTCACATTTGTATGTTGTTTGGTCCTTAGAAATGTATTGGGTACAATTTGACGAAATTTAAAGATAGGATATCTTTTTCTGAAGAAAAGTGTTGTGGGGGTATGCCTTCGGTTTTGTCTTCTTTTTTAAAAAAAAAAATTGTCGATTTAGAGTGCAAAATGATTGTAATATATTGCAATAACGCACAATTTTGAATAGGAGCCATTCATACTGGATTTTTTGAAAGAAAAAAAAAATGATTTTTTAGCCTGTAATATAGCTATTGCAAGAAAATTTTAAGCTGTGGAAATTTCGCATATTTGTTTTTTGGTTCTGAGCAATGCATTGGGCACCATTTGTATCGAATTTGAAGAGAAAAGATATGCTTCCAAAAATATTTTGGCCATTTACGTTTTTTTTTTCTTGCTACGTTCCTTAACGACGTGAAAGTAGCTACCTATATCAAAATCGCTAATAAATTTGTGATTAGTAGTCCAAAATACTGTATTTTCCTATTTTAATAGACAAAAAAAAAATCGAAACTTTTTTGCTCACAATATTGCTGTATATAAAGCAAATTTCAATGTATGGCTGTTTCGTATGTTCTTTGGTCCTCGGCAATGCATTAGACACCATTTGACCAAATTTCAAGCAAAAATTTATTTTTCCCGGGAAAAATGGTTAGGGTTTTGTCAGTTTTTATAATTTTATTTTGGCTTCCAATTATTATTATTATCATTATTATTACTTGCTAAGCTACAACCTAGTTGGACAAGCAGGATGCTATAAGCCTAAGGGCTCCAACAGGGAAAATAGCCCAGTGAGGAAAGGGAATAAGGAAAAACTACAAGAAGTTTAAGAACAATGATAACATTAAAATAAATGTTGCTATATTGATAGAAAATGGGGGATATATATTGATTTTGCACATAAATGTTTATTTTTCTACTTGTAAGGTTTCTCTACTGGAAGACATTTGCTCTACATTGCAATTTCACATGTTATTGGGTTCTCAGCAATGCTTTAGGCACTATTTCAAAAGAAATTTTTCAAAAAATTGATAATATTTTTTTGTGTAATTTCTATAGCTTGCAGTGTTGCTAGATTGAAAAAGTTATATATTGCAATTTAACAGCCCAAAATACTGTATATTCCCATTTTAGAGAAAAAATCCAGCAATATATTTCTACTTGTGATATTGCTGAATTGCATGTCAATTGCATTATATGGCAATTTTGTTTGTTACTTGGTCTTCAGTAATGAATTAGGCATCATTTTACCAAATTTCAAGAGAAGAGATATTTTTCTTCCTAAATAAAAGGACTCTGGCATTGTTTTATTTTTGTTTGTTAACTTGCATTGCTGCTTAATTTTAAGATTATAGTAATATATAATTTTAGAAATAAATTTTTTATTGGCAGCCACAAATACTGTATTTTTCAAGAAAATATACCAATTTTTTTTTTTTTGCTCTTTAAAGATACATTTGACCGAATTTCAAAAGAAAATTTATTTTTTCCGAATATTTTATTTTTTGTCATTTTCTAATTCAAAAGAAAATAGCAATAGGCTGTAATTTTGCAAATGAATTGGTAATAAGCAGTCATAAATACCATATTCTTCCAATTTTAGAGAAATATTTTAATGGAAAAGATTTTTTGCTTGTAAATCGTTGCTTGGCAATTGGGCTTATTGTATGGTCCTTAACCATACATCAGGCACCATTATTGTGAAGAAACTGCAAAATATGTCAGTTTCGCTTGTTCTTTGGTCCTTAAGCAATGCATAAGGTATGCTTTGGGTTTCGGCCATATTTTATCTTTATTTTTTTGGGTTGAAATATTGTTATTTTGCAAGAAAATAGTAGGTAATTGCAATCTATAACATGAATTTGTGGTTATTCGCAGCCTTAAATACTGTATTATTCCAATTTTAGAGAAAAAAGTATATTTCTTTTAATGTACAGTAAGCAAATTGTAATATATTTAGCTTGTAATGCTACTAGATTACAAGAATATAGGAATATAGTGAAATTATATACGTAATTTGTTGATTATCAGTCAAAATTACTGTAATAATATCGCTGTTTTAAAGGATTTTATTAACTCTAGCGACCCCCCTCGGGGTATGAGAATACATTACAAAATATACAAAATTACAATTTGAATTACAATAAGAGTGCAAGATAGCAGTAAAAAGAAGCAAAACTACTTCTATTCACATATCTATACAATACTGTACAAATGTCCGTATACCCATAAATGCTATATATAATGGGGGACATAAGCCTATATGGACCAGATAAAACTAATAATGTATAACTAAAAGTGTTCCATTATTATTTTTACAAATTTTGCTGGACTGCACAATTCTCGATTATTTCTTACTTTAAACAACTGACTAAACTTTATAATGTTTGGTTTAGTCTAATAATAAATTTTTATATACAATTCTCTGAGGCTACTAAAATAAAGACATACCAGAGTATAGTGATACTCATCAGCCTGTTCTGGGTATTACACATACGGTATGTTTTTTGGCCTTGGGAAGCAGAGTATCGCTTATCAGCAACAGGAAACCTATGGTTACCACATCTAAATCTATTAAGATACTTCCTATCATACAGTTAAATATTTGCTTGAGCCTAATTCAGTCTTAAGTACTTTATAGTTAGAGCATAACCTATTTTCATTAATTTCACATAATAAATTCTGCTTATCTATATAAAAAAATTCTGAGATCAATCCAATTTCTCTTAAATTCACATGTGCTGTCCCAGATATAAGTTAGACCACACTTGTCTAGAATGCTTTTAATTTTTACAATCCATTTCAACATGAATTCATTGCTATCGTGTAATTTTCATAACGGTAAATACATGGCGTAGGATAACTTATGTTGTTTATCTTGACTGATCCTTATCCAAAAGTTTACCATTCTTATTTCAATTTTGCTTGTTAAACCAAATTGATCAAGTTCTCCGCAAACCATAGAAATTGCTGACTGTTTCTTTATTTGAGGTATACTTTTTAGGTACTTTCTATGGAAAATCTAGACCTGGTCTAGCTTTTGGAAACCCCAAATTTCGCTTCCATATAAAAGAACTGGGGTGACCAAGTGGTCAAATAGTTCACATTGTATATCCATTGGTAAAAAGAGTTTTCGGGCCCTAGTCAGCAGACCTAACATTGCTCTCTGGGCCTGTGTAACCTGTTTATTTATGGCTTTGCAATGTGAACCATTAAAATTAAAAGTTGTTCACTACTTCCAGCTCTGCATTACCAAACATGAAAAGAGGATGTGATCTGACTTTGCCTCTGGAAAATGTAACTATTCTTGTCTTAGATGTGTTGACAGTTAAGCAGGCCATACACGCAGAGGACTGACGCGCTGATTTCACCGCGATTGTCACGAACGCAGCAATCCCTAACGTGTATGGGGGGCTAACAGGACAAACCCAGCGCAACTAGCCTGTCCTCTCATCCTGTCAGCATATTTGACCGGACAGGCCAGTCCCTCCGCGATTGGCAGTATGCCCCGCCAGTCAATTACGTGTGTGGGCACGTACTAGCATGGCGACTGGGTTGATAGACACGTACAGTATTCCACACTTCGTCCCTTGACCGGAGCACTTTTTATTTTATAATGATACACTGATTGCATTTCACAATCTCTTGACTTATTACTGTATTAAAACAATTTTTGCAATTTACATTATTACTTTCGAGAATTTGTTTATTTTTAATATATTTATGACACATCTTTTAATTTTACATATATTATACGTCTTTGATTATCTTTTTTTTTTTAATAAGTGATAGAAAATCAGTCATTACCATTCATCATGTCTTTTGACTTTTTTTATAATCTCGTTTGTAGAGTAACTTCTATTTATTCTTTTTTATTATTTAGAATTTCCGTCTGCCAGACTATCCATATTCTAAACAAGTTTGTAATATTTTGCATTTCATTTATCTTTATTTTAGGTTTTCTTTCACTAAGTTATGATTTCCTTAAATTTCCTTTCCCTTTTCATAGCATATTTTGTCTTTAAGAGCCAGACTATTCTGCCTTATTCGTGCAATAGTATCTTGTATTCTGATAATAAACAGATACTGAAACAAGGGAAAAACGAATATTCCGATTATTATGAATTCTCTTCAGGGAAAAACGAAGGTGTAAAATATGGATAGAGGATAAATTTAGTAGCTACCGATAATTCTATTAACCTATGCATATCTCTCACATTTTCTCTGCCTGCAAAAACACAATCATTTTCAAATTTTTATGAATTAACGCGAAAACAAGTACGCCTAATTAAAAGTGCAGTAGTGCTTCACCACCTACAGAAGCCTACAGAGAATGCCTATCACGTTCCTTCATATTATTTCAAGTCAGATTTATATTAAGTAAAAAATAAAGTAAAAAGTACCCAAATTTGGCATTTCAAAATTAGTTGTAGGCTACCAGTTGTATTTGAGACCCGGTAATGTATCAAATTTGGTTAACAAGTAGCAAAAAAACGTAACCATATAGGCCTAATCCTTGGTGCCCAATCCGCTTGAACTAAGCAGGCTAGGCCGTAGCCTGTGTGGGAAGTTTTCACAGGACAGGAGCGCCGCTCTAGTCCTGCAGGACAAACCGTAAGGTCAGTCCTGGCTTTAGGTGCCAGGATTCACAATATTCATACGCAGCAGTTATAGGAATTTGCAAATCTTCAGCTGATTCAGCTATAACAATATTGATGACCTTACCATTAATGCCAGAAGAAATTAGCTTACAGCAAAGAGATGATCTATCCACCAAACCAAATGCTTTTTTGTAATCTACAAAGGCACAACAAATTCGCTTATGTTTGAACATGAATAGATCAATGAGAGAATGCAGAACGAATATATGGTTAATTGTGCTGTAGCCTTCTCTGAATCCTACCTGATCTACAGCTAAAATACCAGCACCCTCTGACTAGGCAGTTAAGCGATCATTTAGACAAGCTGTAGAGAGTTTACCGATACAACTCAGTGTAGCCTAATGGCATGATAGTTATCTGGGTCAACAATAGAACCTTTCCTTTTATACAGAGGTTTGATCATACCTTTACACAAGTCTAATGGAGCCATTTTAAGATATTAAAACATATTGACTACAATATTTATAACACTCAGGATAATTCTTAAGGTATTCATTTAGAATACTGGCAATTCCACATGCTTTATTGTTCTTCAATTTACGAATTAACTGTTTTACTTCTAAGGTGGTAAATAGCCTATTGATGAGTCCATTATTACAGTGATTAATAGTTCTGGGATCGAAGGGATTTTTCTCCAATACATTTTCATTGTGATTTTGACAGATTTTTTAGATATTGCATGAAAGTGTTCATTGTAATTTTACCTATTTTTTTGTTAGCATTAGATATAATATCCCAGTAAACTCTTGGGTTAGATTTTTTAGGGTTCCTCAAGTTTTTTTTTTAAATTCACGGTTATACCCCTTAAAGGTCTTTTTGTATTCCCTGGATCTATTTCTAAATTCAGCTCTCATTTCATCAGTTTTAATTTTCCTGAGCCTATCTTTTATCCATTCACCTCTTTAGCTTTACAATCAGAGTCAAACCAGGGTTTGTTTTTTTGAGTTAGGGGTTTGTTGGGGCCTTTCACAACAGAGATTTTGTTTTTTAGTCATACCAAGTTTTTTTTGCAGGCTCCAGGTATACATTACAAAGGTCTTTGGCTATGTCGTCAATTTCGACCTGTGAACTAATTCCAAATTGAGACTATCCGTTTTGCTATTTAAGAAAATATCGTCATCACTAAAGACTACGTTAATTGCAATATATGGCAATTTAGCATGTTGTTTGGTAGTTACCAAGCTATTAACCATCTTTTGACCGAATTTTAAGAAAAATGGTAGGGGGTGTTTGGAGTTTTTTCGTTTTCTTAGCACCGAATTCCAAATTTGAAATAAAATAGTAATGTTACAATTGGAGTTTAATGGTTTTTATTAAAAAATGGTTTGGCTTGCAATGTTGCTAGACTGCAAGAAAATAGCAATACATCCTAATTCCACATTTAAATTGGTGATTCCCGACCATAAATAGATTTTTTCCCCTTTTAGACAAAATATGAATTTTAATATTTTTAGGTTGCAATCTTGCTGTATATCAAGCAATTGCAATATATAGTGATTTCGTTAGTTGCTTGGGACTTACCAATATGTTAGGCAGCATTTGACTGAATTTCAAAAGAAAAGGTATTTTTCTGCGATAAAAATAGTGAGGGGTTTTGCCGTTTATTCTAAACGTCCTTGAAATGTTGACACATTGCAAGAAAATAGAAATATTTTATAGCCACACACAAAATTTAAATCAGCTGTATCTCCCCATTTCAAAGAAAAATAAATTGCTTTTGTTGCAATATTGCTGTATTGGAAGCAAATTGTATACATAGCTTTTTCGTAAGTTTCTGGTCTTGATCATGTCACGAGGGTCTTGGGAATTTTTCTTTTTCGTCTAATAATGTTGCCAGATTGCAAAAAAATAGCAATGTATTGCAATTTTGCCCTTAAATTCGAGATAGATAAAATATTAATTTTTTTCCTATTCATGTGACAAACCAAATACCTACAATTTTTGTGAATGCAATGTCGTTGTATTGCAAGAAAATTGCAATATATGGTAAATTCGAATGTTGTAAGTTATCAGCAATGCAATAGACACCATTTCATCAGCAACGCAATAGACACTATTTGACACAATTTTAAGAAAAATTAATTTCTTACGACAAAAACTGTGAAGCCACTGGTGAAGATCCTTTTTGTAGTTTTCTAGTATGCAATTTTCTGAATTGTAATGAAGTAGCAGTGTACTGTAAATTGTTAATACAATTTTTTATTAGCACCCTAAAATACTGTATTTTCTGCTTTTAGATAAAATCTTTGCTTGCAATATTTCACTGTTGAAAGAAAAAAATGGCAATTTCATATGATTGGTCTCTGGCAATGTATTTTGCTTCAATTGATTGAATTTCACGAGAAATGGTATTTAAAAGAAAGTGGTCGAGTGTAGGTTTCTGGTTTTGGAAGTTTTATTTTATACATATAAATTCTATTTTGGCTAGCAATGTTTCTAGATTGAAAGGAAATAGCATTACATTGCAGTCCCCCTAATAAATTGATATATAGCCGTAAATACTTCATTTTTCCTACTTTAAGAGAAAATAAATCTTTCAATATCTCCATAAGCAATTTTGAATTTCTTACGAGCTTTAGCAATGCATTAGGTACCATTCGACCAAATTTTAAAAAATAGGGGTTTACTTACAAAAAAAAAAAAAAAAAAAAAAAAAAAAAAAAAAAAAAAAAAAAAAACGTTTTGGGGGTATGCATAGGGTTTTGCTTTTTTTTGACACTATTGCTAGATTAGAAAAAAATGGTGATTAGCAACCACGAGTACTGTATTTTGCAGATTTTAGAGATGGAATATTTTTCCTGCATCTACGGTGTATTGCAAACAAATTGCAACATGTAGCAATTTTACATGCAAGTCTCTCGGTACCGCATTAGGGACCATTTGACCGAATTTCAATGCAAGGTATATTTCATGGATAACAGTAAGGGGTATGCTTGGGCTTTGACAGTTTTCGTAATATTTAGGCTTGCAGTGTTGCTAGTTTTTAAGAAAATAGCACTATATTGCAATACCGCGTATAGATTGGTGATTATCTGTCATAAATACATTTGTTTCCATTTTAGAGAGGAAAAAAAACTGAAAATAATATTTTTTTGGTTCCAAAATCACTATTGGAAGCCACTTGTAGGATATGGAAACATTGCATGTTGTTTGTCCCTTACTAATGTATTTTGCATCATTTGACCAAATTTATAGAAAGCATTCTTTTTTTTTTTTCAAATAAAAGGTAGAAGGTATGCCCTACGTTTTGGATGTTTTTGTGTAAATTTATTTTGTTTTCAATGTTGGTAGATTAAAAGATAGCAATTTATATTGTGATTCTGCACATAAATTACTGAATAGCAGTCATGAATACTCCGTTTTTCCCATTTTAGAGAAATATTCTTAATGTTTTTGCTTGAAGTATTGCTGTTTATCTAGAAAATTGCAATGTATGGCATGTAGTCTAGTGCTTAGCAATGCAATAGGCATCATTTGACCTAATTTCAAGGGAATGTGTATCTTCCAGGAAAGATATTATAGGTTTTTGTTATAATTTTGCCAGCAATATATTGCAATTTCACACAGTTGCGATTGGTAGCCAAAAATATTGAATTTTTCCCATTTTTCCAGAAAAAATAAATCACCACATTTCCAATATGGCAAAGTTTTGAATTTTGTTTGGTCTTGAAGCATGTATTACTCACAATCTAATCGAATTTAGAAGAAAAAGTGTATTTCTTCAGAAAATACGGTAAGGGGTAGTATAAACGCCTTAGGCTTTGTGACTTTCATTTCAATATTCTTACATTGCAAAAATAGCCATATATTGGAATTCTGCACTTGGATTGGTGATTGGAAGCCCAAATTACAGTATTTCTCCCATTTGAAAAATACATTTTGAAATCTTTTTGCTGCAATGTTGCTATATATCAAACCAATTTAAATTTTATTTGTTCCTTAGTATTGCATTAGGTATTATTTAACCGAATCTCGAGAGAAATCTTTTTTCTTGAAAAAATGGTATATAATTTCTGTCCTTTTGGAATTATTTGGCTTTCACTGTTGTTAAATTGCAAAAAATAGCAATATATTGGAATTCTGCACATACTTTCGTGATAAGCAACCAAAAATATTGCATTTTTCCCATTTTGATGGAAAACAAAATCCCCATTATTCTTTTTTAATATCGTTGTATGGCAACCAAATTGCAATATATGAGCAATTCGAATGATTCTTGAATCTCAACAGTGCATTAAGCACCCTTTTGACAGAATAACAAGAGAAAGGTTTTTTTTTTTTTTTTTTTTTTTTTTTTTTTTTTTTTTTGCAGTAAAGTGTAATCCTTGGGTTTTGGGCACCTTTTGTAATTATATTTTGGTTTTCAATTTTGTTAGATTGCAAGAAAACAATATATTGGAATTCCATACCGACAATACTAAGGCTTTTACCTTTTTTATGTTAAAAGTGTGGGCTTGCAATAGGCTTGGTTCAAAGAAAATAGCAATAAATTTTAAAATCCTCCACCAATTGGTGTTTAGCGCACAAAAGTACTGTTTTTCCCCATTTTAGAGAAAGTTATTTAATGCAATATATGCCAGTTTCGAATGTCTGGTCCTTAGCGATGTATTAAGTACAATTTCACAAAGTTACAGAAGTTTTTCCCCAAAAAATAACGGTTAGGTTTTTTTTTATACTGTATATTTATTTATTTATTTTTTGTTGTCTAGAATGAAGCAAAATATCAATGTATTGCAATTCTGCACATAAATTGGTAAATAGCAGCCATGAATACTGTATTATTTACAATTTAGAGAAAAAAAATGGCCAAAACTTAAATCCTAAGCCGATTAGCATTCATGAAATTGCATTTTCCAATTTTAGAGAAAAATGTTTAACATTATCACTATATTGCAATCAAATTGAAATTTATGGCAATTCCCCATGTCTTTTGGTCCTCAGCATGCTTAAAGCCCCATTTTGACTTTATGTCGTGAAACCATGTATTTTCTCTTAAAAACTTCACATTTTATATATATATATATATATATATATATATATATATATATATATATATATATATATATATATATATTTATTTATATTTATATTTTGTAAATTATCTCTTGCTGGTAACACAGCTAGTTCTTTAGAAAACAGTGATATATTACTATTCTGCATATAACATGGTAATTAGCATCACAAAATATTGTATTTTTCCCATTTTAGAGAGAAATTTGTGAAAAACTTTGTTCTCAACATCGCAAACTAAATGTACTAATTTATGTGCCAATTTCACATGTTCTTTGGTCCTTAGCAATGCATTAGATTTCATTTCACCTAAAAGGTATTTTTTCTTAAGAAATCGTTATGGGATACATTGGGCTTTGGTTTTAATTTTTTCATTTTGCTTTTAATGTTTCTAGAAAATAGCAATATATTGCAATTCCGCAAATTATTTGATAATTAGCATTCCAAAATACTGTATTTCGCCCGTGATGAAGAAATTTTTTGCTTGCAATATTGCTGTCTTTAAGCTAATTGCAATATATGGACATTTTAAATGTTGCTTGGCCCTTAACACAATCATTGGGAACTATTTGAAATAATTCAGAGAAAATGTATTCCCCCCCCCCCGAAAAATGGTAACTAGTAGTCTTCTGTCCCTTGTGGGGAGAGGCCTTTTTTTCTCCTTTCTGGCACTTTCCGAATGTTTGCGTGTCTCCTCATATTTCCTTTACGAGACCTATGATACCAATCAACCCACACTCTTATGGCCTGTTATAGGATTCCACACATGTCTTATCCTGTCGTTTCTGTCATTATGTCTGAGCTTTGAGCCTATATTGGTAGTCCTTGTCTAGTTCCAACGAGTGTGTTGGACTAATAGTTCGACTATAAAGTAAAACTTAACTGTAAAGTTAGTTTTCTCCACTATAGGATAGAAGATGATTATTGATTATATAATTGGTTGTGGGATAACTGTTTTTAGTTGAGAGGGATAGTTTCCCGTGATAAGTTAACTTCAAGAGATATCTTTACCAGCCTAATGAGCTATTTAAAAAATCTCTTCTTGCAGGGCTTTGGAACGGGATACCTTGCCAGGATGTTTTACTGTTGGTTAGATGTTCCTTGATTTTAGGTTCCTTACTGATTTCCGGAATAGGTTTGTTAGTGGAGGTGACAATTCAACTCCAGGTTTGGCCATGTTGTGCTGCAAATGGTCCTCGAATTCCTGTCAGACTTTCAGAAATAAACGGGGCTGTAGCCCATGTTGTAGTACGAGTGATTAAATAGATGTACTGTAGACTGAAGGGTATATGCAATCACAAGGAACAAATACCCATGCTTGAGATTATTTTATGTTAACAACATTCCTTGCTTTCATATACATATGCTGTAAACCAAGTGACTGGTTTCACGCTAGAAGTATTGACCAAAATGAATAACAATAGTAATTGTGGAACGCCTTCTTTTTACTTCTAAAATTGGATCTTTAGAAATAAACACTGATTGAGGTTGGATTTAAATTGCAACATTTCAAAAAGTAAAAATGAAGTAGTAAGTAGGCTCAACCTTATTGCTGGTAAGGCAATGCACCATTAGAAGTGCTTTATAGTTTATTTGGGCATCAATGGTAGGCTATGCAATTGCTTCCGTAAAGGAGGAGAATCAAATCTATCGCAAAACCATTTCGAATCGGCTTCCAACATTATAAGATTTAAATAGTGGCTAATGACTTGCCCTTACTTACGTGTAAAAAAAATGCTTCTCCTCTTGCAGTTGTAGTCAAATCTTCATCGCTATTAATGACACTGCATTGTCGTCCAATTGTGTAAGCAATCGACTTTTTTTCTTTCGTAAAATGCCACACACGTGGCCTTGTGATAAGTTCGCTGCAACTTTGTGCGATGTATTTAAGGGAGTATCTTCTGTAACGCAGGCCATGTCTTTTATTTTGTCCTGAACTTAAGAACATCACATCTAAGAATATCAGGCTGTTGACAATGTCTTGTAATAGGAAGCACAGAATAGTTAGAATATTCCATCACAATATCCATGTTTTTACAGACGTAAGATTTTAACTTCTGTACATCTACAACCTAAGCATAACCATATAGAAGTTTTGGGCTGCCTTTGTTTGTTTGTTTGTTTTTTTTTTTTCTTTTTTTTATCCATTATAGCGATAAACTGGTAGAATAGATAAATATAGAACTTCAATACATTCCTGATCTTGACGAACTATGCTAATTTTTTTTTTTTTTAAATAAAGCGCATTTACACTCACTCGCAGGGGGTGCCCTTTTAACTCGGAGTTTCCTACCTGCTGATTGGTTGGAAGTATTTTGTCCGAATCGCATCATTGTTTTCTAATAATTACCACCAAGTAATGTGAATCGAAACTTATTTACCCTAAAGATATATTTTGTCCATAAATAATGTCAATAAATAAAGATATGAAATGTTGTGATTAGTCTAAATTTAACAACAACGCTCGCCAAAGTCAACGACAGGAGCTAGTTTTCGGATGCACACAGCATAATATTGTAACTGTTCACATATTTCAACACAAATTATGATACATTACACTAAGCTAAAGAAAAACCTGGTATTATAAACTTTCTTTGAATACCAGAATCTTCTAAAAACATGGATTTAATAAATTTCACTATTTGAGAAAATTGCAGGGAGGTAAAAGGAACAGCCTGTGGCGGCCTGGCGATTGTAACTCTGTGAAATTATGAATTCGTTTGATTGTGATATTTATGTAATTTATGGAACACTACATTATCTTCAAGCATGTAATCTTTTATAGCTTTTTTAAGCCTTTTGTTATATCATGATAAATATGAAGAGGCCATTTTTTCATTTACATAATAATAATGTACTGTACTTAACTTATTATGGCTTTATTTCTTGCACACATCACAAACTATGTTAGTCTATGGCAGTGTCTTACACCATTTTTTTTCTTTTTACAATTGTAATAAATTTTGCTAAACTTTTTAAGGTAAAGAATAACAATGAGCAGTAACTGATACCCAATATAAGTTATGCTTGGTGTGTGTAGGTCTATGATGTAAGTCCCTATTGAAAGGGTTTGCTAATTTTGACGTAAATGTATAGATTCTATTAATAGCACTATTTTCGGTTGGAGATACCGTAGTGATCCATAAATTGCATAAAAATTATAATCAAAACAAATTCATAATTTCACCGAGTTAAAATAGCCAGGTCACCACAGGCTGTTCCTTCTACCTCCCCAAAAGTTTTCTTCAATAGCTAGTTGTTCCGACATGAATACAAACCCTTTAGCTCTTTGCAATGGATATTGTTTCGATGAATGTTTAGAATTAGCCAAAAGACTTTTCAAAGGTTTTAAAGGTTGCTCATGAATGGCAGAGGCAAGGGACAGTGACATTGCCCTATCAAGCAGGACAATACCCTAGAGACTGACCGTATATACATATGATCAGTGACCAAGCCCCTCTCCCCCCAAGCTAGGACAAAGGAGGGCCAGGCAATGGCTGCTAATGACTCAGCTGATAGACCTGTAGGCTTCACCAAATCTCCCATCCTTAGCTAACAAGGATGGTGAGGTTGCAGCGACCAAAGAAACTAACGAGTTTTAGAGAGACTAATCCCAGTCTGACGTTCACCAGTCAGGGACGTTACCTACAACTAGAGTTAGCGGGTTAGACCAACCACCTCGCTCAAACACACACCTGTGAAATGCCTTCACTTTTTATTTCGGCTCGGGAGTGAACAGACATTGTGTGTTTCTTCTGATAACCCTTAATAAACTGGTCTTTGACTTAACGTGTGTCGAATCTCGATAGAGCTCTCGTGTCCTTAGCTGTAGCATTCTGCTCACCCTTTGTTCCGACAACTCTGGCGTACGAACAAGAACAGTTGCGGACTACTTACTTTGATGGCTGCTCTTCCGGTCCCATACAGCAGGAGAACCCCACTCTCTACACAGGACCTCCACGGTCGTTTTACCTTGTTCGTTCAGAGTATTTATCGTTTCAGATCACTAACGTTCATTTACTGTTAAATCGTCACTGTTGTAAGACTTAAATAAGAAAGTCTTCAGTTTCCTCTTGAAAGCCTCAATGTTTTCAATCATTCGAATGTTCCGTGGGAGCTTATCATATAGTCTAGGGGCTGCATATTTAAAGTCTCTGGAGCCTAAAGTAGACATATATCTAGGTTCCAACAGTTTGAAGCCATCTGTAACTATTCTCGTGTCGACATGATTTGCAATATGTAGCAATTTTCTTAGTATTTTGGACGACCGGTTCTGATAACTTGGTGGGTTATTGTACATAATTTAAATTCAATTCTCGTTTTAATCGGCAGCCAGTGTAAGTCAATTAGTATAGGGGCGATCCTTTATCTAGGTGGAACACCTTTTATCAGTCTTGCTCCTCTGTTTATTATGTTTTGTAATTTCTTAAGTTGCAGTTTTGGTAAATTGCAGTAGTCAATCCTAGTAATAGCACAGTTTACCACAAGTTTCTTTACAGAATTTTCGTCCAGGTACTTTTTTTTATAAACTCAATATTTCTTAGATGATAACCAGCAATTTTATTACATTATTTATTTGAGCATTTAGAGACAGGTTACAGTCAAGAAATACACCTAGATCTCGAACTTTACTAGATATCGGCACCGAGTCATTATTTACAGTATGTTCATTTGAATATCGCCCAAGTTTCTTACGCTGTTTCTCTTAACCACCACCAAGAATTCAGTTCCGTTCTCATTTAATTCTAGTAGTTTCTAACACTCTCAAGGATTCGGTTTAGAGTTTCAGTAGTGTCATCTATATAATTTATGGAGAGGTAAAATTGTCATCCGCAAATAGCTTGAACTTCATGCCATGCCTTTGTAGTATTTTCGATAGACCAATAGTATAGATGCAGAATAAGATTGGACCAAGTACACCCTTAGGGTACCCCTCTGTTTGAGGGTTCATATGATGAATAAGAGTTTCCAATTTGTACACAGTAATTTCTACCAACTAAGTAGTCTTTTAGATATTCGAAGGCTTGGTCTTCAACGCCAATGGACCGTAGATAATTTATTAGCAGTTCATGCACAACTGTATTAAAAGCTGCACTGAGATCGAGCATTAGGCTATTATACCACAAATAAATTTATTTTCATCCACCATTTCTAGCATATCATTTACAACAGAGCAGATGGCTGTCTCCGTAGACTCGTAGAGTATATTTTTCTGTAAGCAGATTGGTTGTCAGGCAAAGCTTCTATTACTTTTAGGTGAATGACTAGTTGTTCAAGAATTACGTATTCAAGCACTTTTGAAACAAAGGATAGATTCGAAATGGGTCTATATGAGCTTAATCCCTAGTAGTCCAGAGAATTTTTCAGAACTGGTGTGACTAAAGCCATTTTCTCAGATTTTGGAAACTTACATTCATCAATGCTTGCATTTTCTATTCTCATTATTATTTTGGCTAGACAAGAAAAGTCTCTCTCTCCAATTACTTCAGAGATTGGCATAGGATCGATCGCGCAGTTTGTTTTCTTTGCTCTCTTGATAATTCTGGTGATGTCATCTTGTGTTATGTTGTTAAATTGTATTAATTTTGTCTGCGTGCCTGGTGTATCATTAATCTGATGTTGAGTATTTACAAATGACTTGGTTACATTTTCAATTTTGTTTTTAAAGAATACTAGAAAATTATTAGAAGTTCCTGGTCACTGTATCATCCATCAGGTGGCTTCTTTTCTTTTACATTTCCCATTATACCATTCAGGAGACGATATAACTTATTTATGTCTGTTGCTGCTACGAGGATCTTTCTCTTATAGTATTCACTTTTTTTTTCCTAAGTAGGTAGTTATATTGACACAGCAGTTCTGTATTCTATCCAAGTACTTTCAGTTTTTAACTTATTCCACTTTCTTTCTTTACATCTTTTTCCCCTCTTTTTTTTTCACCAAAGTCTCTCCATCAAACCAAGGAGATTGGTCTTTTACAGTTAGTCTTTTCCATCGGTGGGCACATGGTATCATTCACTTTTACTCACTTTATTATAAGTGGTCGTTTAAAGTGGTAGTAGGTAGTAGGTTGGCCAGGTTGAGATACTACCGCTAGAGAGCTATGGGGTCAGACAGTACTACATTGGATCCTTCTCTCTGGTTACGGTTCATTTTCCCTTTGCCTACACATACACCAAATAGTCTGGCCTATTCTTTACACATTCTCCTCTGTCCTCATACACCTGACAACACTGAGATTACCAAACATTTTTTTTCTCTCTCAAGGGGTTAAGTACTGCACTGTAATCGGTCAGTGGCTACTTTCCTCTCAGTATGGGTAGAAGGGACTCTTTAGCTATGGTAAGCAGCTCTTTTAGGAGAAGGACACTCCGAAATCAAACCATTGTTCTCAAGTCTTGGGTAGTGCCATAACCTCTGTACCATGGTCTTTCACTGCCTTGGGTTAGAGCTCTCTTGCTTGAGGGTACACTCGGGCACACTGTTCTCTCTTGTTTCTCCTCCTCTTGTTTTGTTAAAGTTTTTATAGTTTATATAAGAAATATTTATTTTAATATTGTTGCTGTTCTTAAAACAATTATTTTTTTTCCTTTTTTCCTTTCCTCACTGGGCTGTTTTCCCTGTTGGAGCCCCTGGGCTTATAGCATCCTGCTTTTCCAACTAGGGTTGCAGCTTAGCAAATAATAATAATAATAATAATAATAGTAAGACAGTTAACACACTTAGCTCCTAACAGACGTTGGTCATCATGAACACAGGGAATGTTGATAGCGTCATTTATTTTCTTTGTAACTTCTTCAATAAATACAGTAAGAGAAAAATTTGATTTATGTTTAAAGTTTACTTTCTTTACTAATGCATGTTTCTGTAGAGGTAGACTAAACATAATAAGTTTGTGAACTGGGGAGATAGTACATTTCTCTTCAACTTTTATGTCAGATACAATATTATTCATGTCATCACTTAAAACTAAGTCCAACGTATGCCCAGTTAAAGTAGTTGTACAGTCATTATTCACTAGTCCATATGATTCTAATAGCTCACTAAATGCCAAAGCGTCAGGATTTGATTCGTCATCCATCCAAAAATTGAATTCTCCACAGATAACTAATTCGTTTTTCTCCATGATAATCATCTCGATGAGAGCCCCAAATTCTTCAAAAAATATACTAGTGTTTGTTCTCGGAGATTTGTAGATTGTTACAAAGGATATTTTTCTGTTTTTTTGGCGTAAAGTTTATTTCTATCTATTCGAAGGTTGTTACACTAGTTCTTTTCAACATTTTGAGATTTGAGTAACTTTTATGAATAAAGAGTCCGACATCCCACCAGACCTACCTTCTCTCGGTATGTGAAAGAAGGCGGTGGGGGGGGGGGGGGGGGTCATTTCAGTGATCTTAGCCTTGTCCAAGTTATTTAGCCATGTTTTAGATAATGCTAGCGTATCTAGATATTTCTCGTTTATCAATTCTCGAATTTGAATAGTCTTTTTACCTACATATTGTATATTTACAAAGCTGCTGTTTATGACATCCTTAGTAACCATGATCAGTATTTTCTGTTAGTCTTTTCAATTCCAAGTCATAAGCTTTTCAGTCTGTAGAATGTGGTCACTTGGTTTGTTTAACTTTGTGCAGTTTATACACTTTGTGCAGTTTATACACTTTGACAGTTGCGAATTACGCTCCTTGGTGGAATGTTTTTCTGAACATTTCCCGCAGACTTATCTTCATTCTTAGACTTGCAATCTTTTTCAAAATGTCCATACCTCTCACAGTGGTAGCAGGTGATCACGTGGTAACTATCACATATATTATAAATATCTCATCGCAACGAAACTTTGTCCCCATTATCATGAATAGCCCTTCGAACTCCAGGATCACATTTCAGCACATAGAGGGTGGTAACCCCCCCCCCCAGACATTTTTCTTCAGGACTACACTTATATTCTCTTCTATATTTTGGATTTGGTCCAGTCAGCGATTTCTTTGAATCAAAGCATTTACTACATCATCTTCATCCTTGTACATATTGCATATCATTATTTTTGGTTTTAGTTTTCCGATTTTTCTCGTTTCAGTGTCAGCCACCAATGTCAGAATTTTGTTTGCCGCCTCTTCTCTGATCATTTTGTTTGCAAAGCTTACAACAACATTTCCATTCGTAGTTGACCTCGTGTCATGTATGGGAATGTCTTTAAGTGATTGTTCAACCTCATTTTTTCTTTAAGTAATTTTAGTTGTATTAGTTGATTTAATTATCAACAGATTTTTTCCTTAACTTTGTCAGGAAATGTCGGCTTCTCCGGTTTTGGGGCTATCAATGTTTTAAGTGTTGCTTTAATTGATTCCATATTCATGGCAAGAATGTCAACTTTTTCGGTGAGGTCAGTAGTCTGGGTGGAATTTGCTGCGTCTGCGCTAAGGTCCGCAAGTTTGTTTTCAAAGTCATCTATTTTCGCATCTTGTTCATTTAGGGCCAGATCTCTCACGTTCACATCTTCCTTTAATTTTGATATTACTTAATTGTTTTGTTTTGCTTCACATACGCAGTGTGGGCATAACCAATCTAAGTTATTCCGTTCATTTTCAATGATGCATATCACTATATGCACACATTTCTTATGGTAGTCTATTACATTCACATCCTATCCATTTTTTCCGTTCTCCCTGCATGTTTTTACATATGAAGCAGAAATAGTTAGGAGCAGACATAGTGTACTGTTTCTTATCACTTAGGTTTCTCCATAAGATTAACTAATATCTTTTCAATAATATTCTAAGCGAGAAACAGAAAGCTAAAACATGACTCAGGGCGTGTACAACAGAGCTCCGCACAACAAGTCCACACAAAAGAAAAAACTACTTCAATAAGCTGTTAGGATATCCGTTTGAGGAAAACCCATAATTGACTATGGGTACATTTCGCAGCTTGTAGCTTACGATGCCCCCACTCCCTTAGTCTGAGTCTTCTCAGCAGGCAGAACATATGCATGTTTGCTACACAGAGTACCCCCTTCAGCTGATGTGCCCATCACGTCCATGAGATCAATGCCCCTCTCCAGAGTGGTCGCCTCCCAGATACCTACTGACGCTTACTGTCACTGCCACTCCCATCGTACCCCCAGGGAACAACGAGTCTTGTGAGCAGTTTACCTGTCAGGATCATTGCCGCAGATGGGATGTCTGCCAACTGCTTATGGTTGCCGCCGACTGCTTGTACTTGCCGCTTTCCCCATCTACAAGTCTTGTAGGCTATAAACCTTCAGGGTTATTGCCCACATTGTGTCTGTTGGGGACAACAGAACTCATGGAGCTTTGTGGGGCCAGACCCTTTGGGACCTGTGCTTCGAGTTTCTACCTCTCACGAGAAAGAACCTGCTATTCTAAAAGTTAAGCACAGCCTTATTTGTCTCCTTGCAGGTGAATACTTCCTCTGTTAGGAGGGCATATGGCTACTTGCCAACCCCCTATGAAAAGCATGAGTACTTTGCTTCAGGCAGAGAGGTCATTAGGAGTGTTGCCTCGCCAAAGTTCTACAGTGCTCGCCTCGCCAGCATTTGCGTCGCTAGCACTCAAAACACTCGCCTCACCAAATGAGTTTGCAAGACCTTACTTGTCATCTACATGTGCGCTTCCATGCTCGCCATGCTAACGTTCTACAGCGTTCACATGCATTCGCCTTAATAACGCTCGCCAGCGTTCGCCTTGCTATTGCTCGCCTCGTTGCCATTCGTCTTGCTATTGCTTGCCTCGCTGACGTTTGCCTTGCCAGCGCTTACTTGGCTATTACTCGCCTAGCCAAGGTTTGCCTCTCTTTTGTCGCTCGCCTCGCCATTGCTTACATCGCCAACAGACGCCGGAGTTCACCTTGCTAGCACTCACTCCATCAATTGAATTTGCAAGACCTTGTCAACCTCCTCTGGGAACCTGATTAGTGTTTGTGTTCTTTGCATGGTTATGCAAATAACCCTTGCATGCCAGACTAATAATTAATTTTCATAAAGAGAGCCTACCCTACACTAGGGAAAGGTGCACAGGTGAGCTCCCCTCTCTGACGAGGTCTGTGCAACTACAGGTGCTCACTAGCACCCCATAATAAAGGGATGACATGTGCTACTTTAGTGCTTGCCCATATGACCACCAGACCTTGCCAGGAAGATAGAAACCTGGGACTGAATGAAAAGTCTTGTTAGACAAAATCCTCAGGGGTTATTGTCACAAATGGGGATGCCTACCGACCACTTGCGGTCACCATGTCGCTATTATCCCCCAGGGCACGAGTCTCGTTAGATGTAGTCTTGCCAGGTTTTTTTTTTTTTGACTGCTTGCAGCCACTGCATCCCTTCATTGTTTGGAGGATAACGAGTCTTGGGAAACTTAATCTTTCAAGGTTATCTCGGACTTCTCCTCCCTATGGGTTAGAGGGCTCACATGGTATCAGCCTCTGATCCCTTCCAATCTCCGCCTTGCCTCTTCATACCCTCAAGGCACAACGGTTTAATGATACATAACCTTTAAAGGTTATTCCTTTACAACTCTATTTCTGATGGGATGGAATCGGCTCATGCTTACATCTATGAACGACAGCAAATATATATTCGCTTATAAGTACTCTTGTCCCACCCGTGGGGCGGGCAATGACCAACTACCAGTAGAGGTCTGATCTCTTCGCTAGCTGCTCGTGCTCCTTGTAGGCACACATACACTCACAAACATGTACGATTTCACAATGCTATAGCTAGTCAACAATCCTTTTCTTTGAGTAATAAATGCTGCGCTTCATCGCATATACATTATTCATGCACGCAAATCCACAAGCTATCATGGAGGTGCTCACACACAGAAACATGTTCATGAGCTCAAACTCATGTACTAATACCTAACCTGAGGCAGTGAAATTGTGTTTTGGCACTAACGCATGCGGGCAAGCGAGCTACTTCTCCCGACGAAGGCTGTTTACTTTAAGTGGATGCGCTACCCTCACGGGAGAATGCATGTCTGTGAGTAGTAGCAAGGGCTACTTATCATTACACAGAGGAATTGAAACTTATTTTTAATAGATTATTTTCTCAGTTGACTGTTGAAGCCCTTGGGGGAAATTTGGATTAATATCATAACCCTCCTACCACCATGTAACCAGACATAGTAGTCTATCCTCAAGTGGGTGTCTCCCTTCTTCCCAGTCAGGCCGCCCCAGACATCCCCGGATCATACGTCTAAGTATCAAAAGTACTTAGACTACGAAACTTTGCATAAGCAAGTCTGTTCCTTTGGGAGGGAATATTCGGAGCTTATGCCAGTTTTTCTGATTGGGAACGGAGAGTTATGAAATGTATTTACTTTTTCTAACGGATATCTGTCATTGGAAAGAAGCAGGTCTCGTTTGCGAACATCTATCTATGTTCTCCAGTCGAGTTTCGGGCACAATGAACCATTCAGGACACACTCTGATCTTCGTTCTGCCCCGGGGTACCAGACATGGGATTCCTGCTGTAATTCGGAGGAAATCTATTTTCTAGAGCTTGTTCTCTCTGTCTCTCTGGTCCACGATCAAACTTATGAACACAACTACCTGTCTGTCAAATGGGATTGAAGATGTCTCAATATTGTCTGTCAGAAGTAGTCACTTACGAAAGATCCTTGACAATCAAGCAATTGCTTGACAGCAATCAACAAGGGAGATTTGCTGTATGTCATTATCCACTAAAGATCACTGGCTACTCCAGTCTTTACAGATTCGTAAGCAGACACACATGACCAACTCTCATTGTAGCAAAGGCAGTTGGAGTACAGGGTTCACCTTCCTTTAACAGAGACATTTTTTGCAACTAATCTCATGTCTTGACAGCGATTGGCTTGAAAGGTTTACCTGTCAGGTAACCTGTTGATGCCCTTAGGCACTGGGATGGGAATCCATCTGCTTGAGAGTCAAATGACCTTGTTCTACTCAATCAAAACTTCCTACCCTTTGGGATTTGCCAAGACAATTCTCAGGCAGGGCTAACTGCCTTTCTGGGTGGTTGGCTGACCTGGTGACTTGGAGTCCGTCCCAGTTCTGATAGAATCGGAAGGAAAGACTAGTTTTCTCCTGAAGTGATTGCTGGTACGAAATCTCTCTCCTATTCTTGATTCACTATACGAGCTATAGCATGCCTAAAGTCAACGGCACCACCAACTCTCAGGGCAAGCGGAGGTCGGATCACACTCGCTAGAAAGGCCATCACTCGCCAGTTTTACAGGGGGGAGGATGACATGAAAGGAGGGGATAATAAGCAGACCCTAGGGTTGATGCCCAGACAGCCTATGTTCATAGATGAATGGTTAAATTCTAGAAGACTTGGCAGAGATGTTTCTCTGACACTGAATCAACTTTTTGTGGGTTCAATCCAGTCGGGATAAAACCCCTACATTTATCCCAGCAATCTACATGAGAACTGGCATATTTTAAAAGCAGCGTGTCCCTTCCTCAACTGAGGCTTCCTACGGACGTACTGATGGTAGCGCCAGCTGAGGTGCCTGACTGAGTTAGGTGGCCCTGGCAAAAGTTTTAGCTTAAATGGCCTCCAGTGGCAACTCTTCCTTTCAGTATTAGCAGGGAGTCTACAAACTTACGATTCCAATAGGATCAAAATAATAGTCCCAATTTGGGAGGTAGATATCAATAACCTTCTCAGGGGAGTAGACCTTTTCTCTCCTTCCCCACATTTGGTGCTCTTGTGGGATACATCGAAAGAAATGTCGGGGTCTCACCTGTCATGACACATGACCGACAAGCTATGTCCCAACATCAGCAGTACCACACGTCTTCCTGGATTAGAGAACAATGTTGCTGCCCCTCTTAATCTCTTCTAACAACTCCCTTCTTGTCACACCGTAGTGTTTTGAATAAGGCATGATGGTGGTAGAATACCTAGAGAAGGGTATTCTTGACATGTCATGTTCTAAAAATCAAGTCAAAGATTTTCTCTGCATGACTACTGTCCATCTAGCTGTTAGACGAAGGGTGTGGGACGTGAGACAATTCAATTACCTTCTCCGTGGTGGGAATTGCTGAAAAGTAGTCAGACCAGGTTGTCTCATATCCGGAGGGTAACCAGGTACCTATATTAGAGGCCCTCCAACATCCGTGGAATGCCTATGCACTTCCCACCCTTTCTATCTCAGGAGCAGACTCTTTCATAAAAGGACATTGACAGAGCAGTCAAGGACACTGATAGCTTTGCAGGCGCAGTGAGAAGAATAACACACAGACCTTCTATTCCTGCCTGCAGAGATATCGAGAGTACTGTTCTCTCTTTTGCAGAGTTACTCATAACCACCTCAACTCGGGGATTCACCACGATCAGTTTTGTCCCTAAGACCTCTCTCACCTGGAGGGTATTCAACATCATCTTCCTCAGAAAGTCTTTTCGCAAGCAATGACAAAAAGGATGACTGGATACCCTAATAGGTCGTCGGTCGCCTCCCATCAGGCTAAGGGGTCTATCAGCTAAGATTAAGATCATGGAAAGAGGCCTAGCACCACTAGATATCTCTCTCCCTGGGACAGTGTAGCTTGCTGTACCTTGGGGAGGAAAGACCTACTCTGTCTCGACTGTGACAGAATGATGCTCGGGTTTAAGCCTCCTCTTCCTTTTTGAATGGGGTCATCTTTTCTTCTATGGAAATGTAATTCCCTTTTCAGAGAGTCAAGTTTGCAAGCCCCCAAATCGGATGTTGGATCTCCGTCAGGGAGCATAGTTCTTATACCATGCTCTAGGAAAGGAGTACTTCATGCCGCTAGTCTCCTCAGAACATGACTTGGCTCTGAAGACAGTTCTTGAATTCTCTCTTTGACCTCCGCAATTGGTGTCAACGAAGGACATAGTCTCTTCTACGACATATCCCGGCAAGGGGATAGAGGTCCAATAACTTGACTTTGTCCCCTTGACTTAAACTCCAGTAGTAGCTATCTCGATGTTCGGACTCTACTGCATTGACGGTCTCTGTACCGTAATCCTTTGATCCAGTCAGATCATTTGTTACTATGTACTATAAGAGCACGGAGACGTCGTCTTACATGATCTCGCCTGAACAAGTTTTCCGTTACCATGGGCAGAGTCAAGAGGAGAGTAGCTACGAATACAGTCTTTTCTTGGATTCGACAAGATACAGATCAGTCCCTGAACCCAGACTCTCCTTCACAAGTTCATAGATTCAGAGCTCAAGATGTTGGGAGCATAGTACATCTCTCATTTTCAAAGAACTGGTCTGCGAGGCAGGCTTTTCAAGCGGGTGTGTGGAAGGGTCAGACGACCTTAACAACCCACCTGCAAGACATAATCCACAGGAACCTGGATACCCAAGTTCTGTGGTGGCAGCACAACATGTGGTTTATAATACTTCGGCTCCCTTGCAGGACAAATGGCAATCTGTCGAGGGCAGATGTTTCCTGGGATTAGTCTGGGATGAATGATAGGGCGTCTGGACTCTCCTTTCATCTTTCCCTCTCTGGGTACAACACCCATGGAACTCTGTCTGCAAGTAAAACCATATCCTTTGTGTAGCCTAAAATATATTTATTTGTTATGTCCCCTTCTTCCCAGGGAGGGGAAGTCAGGAGTTAACTTAATAAAAATTACTTACCTGGTCAGGTTACGGTGCTTAATTCACACACAACTCTACCTATTGCCCAGGCCGCTAGCTCTCTTACACATTCTTTGAGTTAGTGAGGTGTCAGGGTGCGTCTGTTAAGCTCGTGTGAAGCACAGAAGCACAACCCAGGTCAAGAAATCAGCCAGTTGGTTTAGGACTTCTACCCACCTAAGGGCGAGTGGTAAAGAGCGAAAGGGTCTGTATTCGTGTTGGAAGAAATGACAAATATGTAAGTAATTTGTATTTTTCCTAACCATACAAACATCAAGTCTTTACACATAATTGTCCCGCCAGCACCTAACCCCCGAGAAAGTCCTACCTGCATTTGAAAAGCGAAGGCATTTCACTGGTGTGTGTGTGTGTGTGTGTGTGTGTGTGTGTGTGCGCGCGTGTGTGCGCGCGTGTGTGTGAGCGGGGTGGTTGATCTACCCCCACTAACTAGCGGTGAGTAGTTGTACTTCGCTAAAAAGTCTTTTGGCTAGTTTTCAGCAATCACTGAAATAATATCCACTGTAAAGAGCTCAAGGTTTGTATAGTTAGGATTAATACAAATTACGTGCAAATTTGTCATCTTTATTAATTCCATGTTTTTAGTACATTCTGATATTCATAAAGTTTATAATTAAATGTTTTCTTATGCTTATAGTGTAATTCATCCCAATATTTGCTAATGTGAAAAGTTACAAAATTATGCAGCGTGCCTCTGAAAACTAGCTCCTGTTGTTGACTTCGACAGGTGTCATTAAATTTACTTACCATCACATGCTTTATAATATCTTTATTCATTAACATTATTTATTTCACAAAACATAATCTGACAGAATATTTAGGTTAGTAAATAAGTTTCCATTTTACATTATTACTTGGTAATTATTTGAAAACATGTTATTCGGACAAAATACTATCAACCAATTAGCTAGTAGGAAACTTCCGAGAAAGGGGCATCTCTGCAAGCAAGTGCAAATGCGTCTGATTAAAAAAATTTTTTAATGGTGTTTAAAAATATTATGTTCATAAGACAACTCCCTTTTTACAGTGTTTCATTATATATACATTATGGTCGTCGACATTGCCCATTGACATTATTTGGCAACCCCTTTTATACAATGTTTTAAAATCAAAAATTTTAAACAATTTTTATTTTTCCTAACATACTCACCGAGAACTACTTTCCTGTGGAGTCACTTGGTGACCTCTCAATCTCGACCAAGGTTTTCCCGCCGTTATCCCCCTACCCCGCTCTATATAGGTTTTACCCCCGCCGCCAGGATGCGCCCTGAGGGCAGGATTAGGGCAGGTCACTGCCTCTCCGGGTTAGCATCGCCATTAAGTTCGACGTTTAGCCCAACTTGGCAATGGAAGGATGGCACTCGGGGACGGAAGGGAGGGCCATTACCTGGAAAGTAGTTCTCGGTGAGTATGTTAGGAAAAATAAAAATTGTTTAAAATTTTTGATTTGTTCCGACACAAATACTCACCGAGAACTACTTTCCTGTGGAGACTTTAGGAGGCGGGAGTGCCATTCTGCCACTTGGTTCAGCACATAGTGCCTAGAGGGCTAAGGAATGCGGGGCCTATCAGAGAGCGGAGAGAGGGTAACTGCGGAACCTTACGCTATTATTTAAGACTCACCTCTTAAAATTTTCTCTGCTGAAATTTTCTCCTGATGAAGTAGCGAAGAATTTATTCTCCGTTGGGGACATCTTCTAGCCTACCGCTACACAGATTGGAGGGCGGCGATGACTGTCCCAATGGAGAATCCACCCAAGGATTTTCTTGAATAATCCTTGAGATAGTGGGCAGTAAAGGTCGACTGGTGCGACCAAGTGCCAGCTTGTAGGATCTGTCCCACCGCCATGTTTCTCTCAAAGGCCAAGGAAGTGCTCAGGCCCCTGATGTCATGGGGGCGGGGAGTGCCTGGCACTGCCATCTTATCCTCTTCATAAGTTCTAGCGATGACTTGTCTCAGCCAGAAGGAAATGGTGTTCTTGGAGACTTGCTTCTTATTAACACCTGTGGAGACGAAGAGGTTCTTGGCACCTGGTCGGAGATGAGCCGTCCTTTCAAGGTACTTCCTGAGCGTCCTTACTGGACATAACTTCAAGTCTTCCGTATTGCCTGTCCTGGGAATGGCCGGAATTGAGAAACCTTCAAACTTCGGGTCCCAGACTGTTGGGTTCTGAGTCTTCGCCACAAAGGAGGGTACGAACCTGAAGGACACTTCCTTCCACCCTTTGGAGTGCGCAACGTCGTAAGACAGACCATGGATCTCACCTACTCTCTTAGCTGAAGCCAAGGCTAGCAAGAAGACGGTCTTGAGGGTGAGGTCTTTGTCCCCGATATCTTTGAGGGGTTCAAAGGGAGGACGACTTAGCATTTTCAGGACCTTGGCCAGGTCCCATCTGGGCACTCTCCTAGCTTGAGGAGGGCAGGACTGCTCGAAACTTCTAATCAGCATCGCTATGTGTCTCGAGGTCCCCAGGTCGATGCCTTTTAGGAGGAAGACTTGGCCTAAGGCTGCCCGTACTCCTTTAATGGCTGGGATTGACATCCCTATTTCATCCCTAAGGTACACGAGAAACTCAGCTATGTCAGGGACTGAAGCTTTAAGAGGTCTTATGTGTTTCTCCGAGCACCACTTCGTAAAGGCGGCCCACTTGGCCTGGTATACCACGGTAGAGGATTTTCTTAGGTATAGGGACATCCTCTTAGCTGTGGAGGAGGAGTACCCCTCCTTCTTCAAGAGCCGCTCGATAGTCTCCAGGCGTGAAGGCGAAGAGAGAGAGGGTTGTCGTGGAACCTGAGGAAGTGAGGTTGACGCAGCAGATCTGACCTGGGGGGCAGAGGCCAAGGCGGTTGGCTTGCCAGGTCTTTTAGATCCGCGAACCACTCCCTCTCCGGCCACCAGGGCGCTACCAAAGTCATCCTTAGGTTTTGGGAGGCTCTTACTCTGTTGAGTACCTGCCTTAACAGCGTGAAGGGGGGAAAAGCATATACTGTACGTCCAAGTTGTCCCACTTGTGCTGGAAGGCGTCTTCTAGGGCTGCTCTTTGGTCTGGCACCGGGGACCAATAGACCGGTAGCTTGGCGTTGAGCTTTGTTGCAAAGAGATCCATCACAGGGGAGCCCCAGCATTGAATGATGAGTCTGGCTACTTCTGGGTGTAGGGACCACTCTGTCCCTACTATCTGACCCATTCTGCTGAGGCCGTCGGCTAGCACGTTTCTTTTCCCGGGGATGAACCTCGCTAGCAGTACCACCTGTTGCTCGTCCGCCCAATGCAGGATGTTTATGGTGAGGTCGCACAGTTCCTTCGATCTCATGCCCCCTTGCTTCTTTATGTAGGCTACCACCGTGGCGTTGTCGCACATTAAGGCCACGGTGTTTCCCCTCAACCGACTTGCAAAGTGCAGACATGCCTTCTGGACTGCTTTTAGCTCTAGGACGTTGATGTGGAGATGTCTTTCGGTCTCCGACCAGGTACCGCTTGCTGTCTCCTCCCGAAGGTGGGCTCCTCACACTAGGCTGGAGGCGTCTGTGAACAGGAGGTATTTGGGGGGACAGGACCCGAGGGGCATCCACTTGAGGGAGTTCGACAGGCAGCGCCACCATTCTAAGGCTGTTCTCGTGTCCGGAAGGACAGGAATCAACGCCTTCTGAGTGCCTGTCTGGGACCAGAGGCCCTTGAGGTTCCATTGCACGGGTCTGAGCCGCATCTCCCCTTGGGGAACCAGTTTCTCTAATGAGACCAGGTGACCTATTAGTCTCTGCCAGTCTTTCGCCCTCCTGGAATTCTCTGACAGGAACGGCTGAATGATGTGATTGAGGTTCCGTATCCTGTCTTCCGAGGGGAAGGCCTTCCCCTGCACGGTGTCCAACGTCATACCCAAGTACCCCATTCTGTTGGATGGCGTTAAGTTCGATTTTTCCAGATTGATAATGATTCCCAGATTCCTGCAGAACTGGAGGAGGTCCCTCCCTTGCTCTTCAAAGAGGGCCTTTGAGTTGGAAAGGAGCAACCAGTCGTCTAGGTATCTGATGAGACGGATACCCCGTTCGTGAGCCCATACTGAGACCGTCGCGAAGACCCTCGTGAACACTTGAGGGGCCGTCGACAGGCCGAAGCAAAGGGTCTTGAACTGCAGGATCTGGGAGCCCCATTTCACCCGGAGGAACTTCCGACTCGACGGGTGGACAGGGATCTGGAAATACGCGTCCTTGAGGTCGACCGTCATCATGTAATCTTTCTCCCTCAAGGACATCAGGACGGATTTCGGGGTGTCCATCTTGAAGTCCGTCTTCTTGACGAACTTGTTGAGGGCCGACAGGTCTATCACGGGTCTCCACCCCCCCGTTGCTTTCTCTACCAGGAACAGGCGGCTGTAGAAGCCTGGGCCTGGGAGAAGGACTTCTTCCATGGCTCCCTTCTCTAACATGGAGGAAACCTCTCCTTGAAGGGTGGCCCTTTTCAACGGGTCCCTGGGAGCCAACCATTCTGTCAGGGTGGCTGGAATAAGAGGGGGTGGGTCCGCTATGATGGGGAGCCTGTAGCCTTCTTTCAGGACGGACACCGTCCAAGTATCCGCCCCTTGTGTTTTCCATGCTTGCCAATGAGGTCCGAGGCATCCCCCAACCCGAGGCTTGGGCGGGAGTAGGGGGCCTCTCCCTCTACCTTCTCCTAGAGGGGCGGCCTGATCTGCCTCTCTCCGAGGCGGAGTAACCCGACCTGAAGGAGCTGGCAGAAGCTGGTGCTCCCCTGCGGGAGGGCTGCGGAGTTGTTGTCCAGGAGGAGGAAGGGGCGTCCCTCCTCGAAGAGCTGGGGGCGGCCTGAGGAGTCACGGCGCTATCCGAGACTGATCTCCTGTATGGCGGCCTTCTGGAAGATGCTTGTCTGGGGACGTTGGTCTTTCTCCTCTTGGACACCTTCTCCATTAGCACTTCCAGTTCCTTCAGAGGGAACAGAGACTCGCCCCCTAAGGGTAGGCTACGCACAACTCGGGCTTCCCTGTCCGGGATTCTCCTTGACAACTTAGAGAGCACTGTGTCCCGTTTTCTAAGCACCCAGTTGGCCGTCAAGGCGAGTGCTTGGTAAGCCAGAAACTTGAGGGTTTTCCCCCTGGAGGTGAGAAGGTCCGTCAGGAGACTCTGTTGCTCTGGATCTTCGGGGTCTATGGAGGCTTGTACGTTCACCAACGTGGAGGCCCACCAGTCCAGCCATGAGGAGACGTTCACCAGGTCCCTTGACATCTCCTCCATCATGGCGGCTTCCGTGGGTGAGAAGGAAACAGGGGCTGAAGAGGCCCTTTCGTCCGAGCCGCCTTGTCCCAGGATGTCTAAGGCCGGGTCCACTTTACAGGGACCTGGGCGCCGCCCCTCAGGAATATACACCTTCCCTTGCGTCTTGAGACCCTGGAGTAGTTTGGAGGCACTCTGGGACTTGGGGGCCTCCGCATTGCTGGACACCAAGGTATCTATGTACTCTTGTCCCAGTACTAGGTCTGGGGCAAGAGGAAGGGCCAGGGAGGACTTCGGAAGGGCGTCGTGGTGAGTGAATCTCAGGAGGCTCGACCTCCAGGAATTCACCTTAGGAGTCGAGGGTTCTGCGATCCCATGGAGCCTCCTGATGAGACCTACCACCCTTCTGTAAGCGGAGTCCTCCGACGGGGGAGCCTCGCCTCCGTCGGCCGAGGCCTCGGCCTGGCGTGGGGGAGCAGGGTTGCTTGGACGGTAGACCGGGCGTCCTCCTCTTGGGTCCAGGGAGGTCGACCCGTAACCGTAGGGCGCTCCGTAAGAGGGTGGATCTCGCCGTAAGGCGGGTGCCACCGGCTCAGGGAGGGCCCTCGGCTGCCCCAAGGCTCTGGAAGCCGAGGACACGGTCCCGGTGGGATGACCCGACAACGGGAACCGGTCCTTCTTGCTCGATGACCGCACCAGCTGGGCTGGTTCGGTCAGGCTGCCTTCAAGGAAGCGCGTTTCCCCCCGCTGGGCGGGGTGAACCGGAGGCCTCGAGGACTTATGCTTAAGAGCGAGGTCCTTCCTGCGTGGCAGGTCGAGCGGTTCTAGGCTGTGCGTAGGGAGCGGCAGCCTAGAGGCTCGTTCACTGGACCGAGAGTCTGGAGAGTGAAGCCTCTTGGACTCTCCTGAAGGGACGTCGACCCATTCGCCGCCGGGAGAGGCATCTCTCCTATACTTACGGGAGTGAGAGTGGGGGCGCTTCCTGCTGTGTCGCGACCTTGACCTGGAGCGGGAACGATCGCTTTCGGCCCGCTCTCTCTTCCGGTGCCGCTTCTCCCTGACTTCTCCCCCGGAGGATGAATCCACCTCTGACGAGTCTGAGGGTGCCACGTTCCTCGCGTAACGGCTGCCCGCGTGATGCGTGGGGGAAGCTCTTCGCCGTCGGGCGTCCGAGACTGGATGTTGGAGGAAGTCTTCGGGGACCGCTGTGGAGATCGTGGGCACTGAGTCTACTCTATCCATGCCAGGGGGCCAGGGGTCCAGGGTTGTCCTCTGGCGGGGGAGAGCCCGACGCACCGGCCCACGAGGGGGGTGGGGACTCCGAAATAACGACACTGCCCCATACGGGGTCTTCTGAGGACGTGTAATCCCCTGCCACGTGGCCTGATTCACCCGAAGCACTACCGGACCCTCCGTTATCTCTAGAGGGGCCTGCCCTTGGTTCTTCCCTCACACTGGGTTCACCGGGAAGAACGCTATGGCTAATCACAACACTGGGGGCTTGCTGCCCACTCCTCTGCGAAGGAGACGGAGAAGCCCAGGCTTCGTCGGACCGATCACTGACCGAAGGTAAAGAAGACACGCCACTCACTTTCCTGGGGGAACGCTTAGACGACTTCTTCTTTTTGGTACTGTACCGTACCCACTGTATGTCGTCCCAGCTTACGCACTCCGGACAAGTGTCCGCGGAGGAGCAAACTTTTCCCCTGCACGTGGAACAAAGGGAATGAGGGTCCACTTCTGGCTTAGAGAGGAAAGCCCCACACGACTTTCCGGCTTTAGGACCAGGGCAACGTTGCACATGCTCCATCGTTTGCACACGAAGGGCCAACACTAGCGAGTTACAAGCACACTGGGATATACGCAAGGGGAACGTACTGAAACACTTGCGAATAACGCACTACGCAAGAAAAAACACAAGTCCCCACACTGGAAACACGTGGAATCACAAACGCGCCAAAGGATCGAGAGAGCGAGAGAGTGAGATGTTTCACATCTCACGACCAAGAACTTAATGGCGATGCTGACCCGGAGAGGCAGTGACCTGCCCTAATCCTGCCCTCAGGGCGCATCCTGGCGGCGGGGGTAAAACCTATATAGAGCGGGGTAGGGGGATAACGGCGGGAAAACCTTGGTCGAGATTGAGAGGTCACCAAGTGACTCCACAGGAAAGTAGTTCTCGGTGAGTATTTGTGTCGGAACAAACTTAGTTTCAGACCATCCATCCTGGTTTAAACTTGATCCCAATTATTTGGAATTCTCTACTATCTGTTTTAAACTTACGCCTCTTCTGTCTTGTATAAGTATCCTATTCACTTCATGCTTACTGGATACCATAACCATCCTATTCACTTCATGCTTACTGGATACCATAACCAAAGTTTTTCCTGCCACTCTCTCAAGTGTCTGCAATTCTTCTTCAGTCTTGACTGTAATCACCAGAACTTGCAGTACTCACCATTTCTTCTACCTATTACAATTTCCATAGATTTTCATTCAAAATCCTTCCTACTCTACCTTTCATATCTGCTCCTACAGACGATTTTTTTTTTATTTCAAATAGAAGGAAATAAAAACTAAAAATACTACGCAAAAGAAAACTATTTATTCCAAAAAGTTTACTACAAATACACTGTGATGAGAGCATGAGATTGAATCACTGATTTTCATTGGGCAGTAGAGAGTGTTGCATCATTTCACGAGTTTCGGAATTTAAATATCCCCACCTTTCCATAAAAAATTAAGTAATTGGTTTTAGTTATTGTTAAAGTTTCATAATAAGATATCAGAGAGACTAGACCCCAATCCCAATGAACATCTCGATTCCTTAATCCCATGATCAGAGGATTGTACAAATCGACGATATAACCAATCCTGATACTTGGCAAATGGTTTCATAATGAAATTTTTCCTCTCAGAATTTGAAGTCGCTCAGTCTCCCAACTTAACCCTGATATCTTTAGCATGGTAAGCTTCAGATAAGATGTTCCCATGCAAGTCGATGAGGGTCAGAAGTACACTCTTCGAAGGTCTGAGGTTGACGTTATCACGCTGCACTGAGGACATAGTTTCTTTGCAGCCTTGTGGAAAAGGGAAGAAAAAAAAAATGGTAAAAATACAGGAGAAATATGTGTATGGATACTTACCTACACAACACTTCATTAATAATGATTTAAATGATAACAAATTTATAATGAAATAAGTAAATGCCAATGATTGCAAGTGTATTGATAAAAAAAAGTACATGACTGCTAACAGACCAGAGTATTTTAAAAATCATCCTTTCCTATGCCAAGTTTGATTTTTTTTTCGAAGTGAAGTTAATAATACTTCATATGTCATTTTATATATAACTTCATAAAACAACAAGTCATGAAGCTCGAGAAGTACGAAAGAAATTGGAAAGGTGCACACTTCAGAAAAAAGTAGTAGCTGCTACTATACCACTAATACTACTAATTAGCATTACTACAGTGGAACCTCTACATCCGAACGTATCTACATCCGAACGTATCTACATCCGAATTTTTCAATATCCAAAGTAAAATTCGAGCAAATTTTTGACTCTACACCCGAATTTTATTTCGACACACGAAGTAAGCAATTTTCGTCGTACCGGTTGTATCCGAATTTTTCGACACACGAAGTACAATTCTAACACGTTCCTACTCTACACCCGAATTTTT
The DNA here is from genome assembly GCF_036898095.1 of Palaemon carinicauda. Classification (NCBI taxonomy): domain Eukaryota; kingdom Metazoa; phylum Arthropoda; class Malacostraca; order Decapoda; family Palaemonidae; genus Palaemon; species Palaemon carinicauda. The sequence continues at coordinate 49,046,660 of NC_090764.1, forward strand.
TTTTCGACACCCGAAGTAAACAATACTCGTACGCGTAGTCGGTGCTCATAGCGCCTGATGTGTTTTTTATTTCCGCCGATAGAAGGCAGCACTTCGACCTCGGAGGGACCCTCAATTAGTGCGGCTTAGGTCAGTCCTCTGTTCTCGTCGGCTTCTTGCAGTTGTGCACTGTGCGTTCTGCTATTAACTGTGTTTTAATCGTGATTTTTTACGTGTATCTTTTTACGGTAATTTACGTAAAGTATGGGTCCTAAAAGGCTTAGTTTTGCAAGTGGTAGTGGTAGTGGTGAGAAAAGGGAGAAGGAAATGCTCTCTTTAAACGTAAAGCAGGAAATTATTGAAAAATATGAGCGTGGCGTCCGCGTGAGTGAACTTGCTAAACAGTATGGCCGTAATATGTCGACGATCTCGACAATCCTTAAACAGAAGGAAGCTATTAAAGCAGTGAAACCTTCTAAGGGGATCACCATTATTTCAAAACGCCGTAGCCCTATCATAGAAGAGATGGAACGAATTCTGCTAGTGTGGATCAAGGACAGAGAGATTGTTGGCGACACCATCACCGAAACAGTCATCTGCGAGAAGGCGCACGCCATCTTTACGGACTTGAAGGAGGAGAGCTCTGGGGGTGATGCTGGGGAGAGTTCAACCGAACCTTCCTCAGACGATTTCAAGGCATCTCGTGGCTGGTTTGAGAAATTTAAGAAACGGTCCGGGATTCATTCAGTTATTCGCCAAGGAGAGGCTGCTAGTGCGGACATAAAGGCTGCAGCTGACTTTGTCAAGAACTTTGAAAGGATCGTGCTGGAAGAAGGCTACGTAGAGCAGCAAGTGTTTAATTGTGATGAAACCGGGCTGTTTTGGAAGAAGATGCCCAGTTGAACCTACATCACCGCCGAGGAGAAGAAATTGCCTGGGCATAAGCCAATGAAGGATCGGTTGACTCTTGCCCTATGTGCCAACGCTGGAGGGGACTTTAAAGTCAAGCCCTTACTGGTTTACCATTCCGAGAACCCTAAGGCCTTTAAGGCACACAACGTCGATAAGGACCAGCTTCATGTTTTCTGGCGATCCAACTCGAAGGCCTGGGTCACTAGGCAGTTCTTTGTGCAATGGGTTAACCAAGTTTTCGGCCCTTCTGTGAAGAAGTATCTTCATGAACAGAAATTGCCTGTGCCTGCTATGCCTTGACAATGCACCCGCTCACCCCCCCCCCCGGACTTGAAGATGATATCTTCGATGAATTTAAGTTCATAAAGGTGCTGTATCTTTCACCGAATACCACCTCTATCCTCCAGCCCATAGACCAGCAAGTCATCTCTAATTTTAAGAAGCTGTACACCAAGCACTTATTTAAGCAGTGCTTTAATGTCACGCAAAGCACCAACTTAACTTTGCGGGAATTTTGGAGGAGCCACTTCAACATCATGCACTGCTTGAAGATCATAGATCAGGCTTGGGTGGGATTAACTCGACGGACACTCAATTCTGCCTGGAAGAAGCTGTGGCCTGATGCAGTTTCTCCCAGAGATTTCGAAGGTTTTGACCCCGAACCTGATCCCGTGGTGGGTGCAGCGGAAGACGTAGAGGAAATCGTCTCCCTTGGCAAGTCCATGGGTCTGGAGGTGGACGCAGATGACGTTACGGAACTCGTCGCCGAACATCACTTACCACAGAGGAGCTCAAGGAACTACATGCTATGTCTGAGCACATGAGTGATGACGAGGAAGGGATCGAGGAGGTAGAACATGTGTTAGGTTCGGCGCATATAAAAGAGGTGTTAGGAAAATATCAAGACATGGTCGACTTCTTCGACAAATACCACCCAAAAAAATTGCAGGTTTGTCGTGCAGTTGCGCAGTTCGATGATGTTTGCCTAACTCACTTTCGAAACATTCTGAAAAGCCGTACCAAGCAACTATCTATCGATAATTTCTTTAAAAAAACTACGAAGCGAACTCGTGATGAAGAGGATGTAAGTGATTAAAAGAAAACGGCAAAGAGTGAAGCAGAAGAAAGTGAAACAAAGAAAACGGCAAAGAGTGAAGCGAAAGAAATTCAAATCAATTTTAAGTGTAGAGAGTGAAAGTGATTAAAATTAATCGTCAAAAAGAAAAAAAGAAAATGTAAAAAAAAATAGAAAATATAAAAATAGAAAAAAAATAAGCTAAGTTATGTTAAAGTTCACTTAGTGTAAGTTAGAATAAGTTACGGTAGTGTACGTTTATCGTAATTAACCTCTCAACCTCCTCGCCGCCCGTCCGTCTCCTCTCTGCGTAGCAAGACCAACAACACCTGCGCTGGAATTTTTAAGGTAAAGTGACGCTAAAAACCCGTTTCTTATTCATCATTTTTTGATAATTGTTCTTTTTTACATGTCTATTAATCTAATTTAGTGTGCATTATTCCCATAGGAAAATTATGTGTGGTAGTTTATTAAGAAGTTATCAGAGGTTTTTGGGCTCAACCACGGATTAATCCTATTTCAATGTATTCTTATGGGAAAACTCGTTTTGACATCCGAACATTTTCCACATCCGAAGTTGGTTGTGGAACGGATTAAATTCGTATGTAGAGGTACCACTGTACTTATAATAACAGTAGTAACTACTACTAGCAGCAATAGTTGCTACTAGTAGCAATTATTGCTGCTACAACTAGTAGCAAATGGCTGCTACAACTAGTAGCAAATGGCTGCTACAACTAGTAGCAACAACTATTACTACCAATAGCAGCAATATTCCCTAAGTAGTAACAGCAATAGTTGCTACTATTAGTGGCAGCAAAAGTTACTAATACTGGCAACAACAATAGTTGCTACTACTTCAGGGATTATTGCTGCTACAAGTAGTAGCCACTATTGCTACTATAGTCAATTCTTTTTCATGGGACAGATATGCAGACTCGCAGGGGTGCCCTTTTCGCTCGGAAAAGTTTCCTAATCGCTGATTGGATAGAATTATCTTATCCAACCAATCGGCGATCAAGAAACTTTTCTGAGCGAAAAGGGCGCCCCCTGCAAGTAGGTGCAAATCTGCCTCACTATAAAGAATTGACTATACTATTATTATTACTGCAAATAGCAATTATTGCTACTACTAGTAGTAGCAATAATTGTTAATGCTACTAGTTGAAACTATAGTCCTAGTGGCAACTATTGCAATGACTACTAGTAGCAAATAGTGGTTAAAAGTAGCAACAACTTTTAGTAGCAAAACTACTAGTAACAACTATAGTTGTTGCTAGTAGCAACTATACTTGTTACCAGTAGCAACTATAAAACTATTGTTGCTACTAGTAACAACTAAAGTTGCTACTACCTGTCTTTTACTAGTAGCAACTATAGATGTTACAAGTAGCAACAATAGTTGTTACAGGTAGCAAATACTAGTAGCAACTATAGTTGTTCAGGTAGCAAATACTAGTAGCAACTATAGTTGTTACAAGTAGCAACTACAAGTAGCAACTATAATTGTTACAGATAGCAACTACAAGTAGCGACTATAATTGTTACAGATAGCAACTACAAGTAGCAACTATAGTTGTTACAGGTAGCAACTACAAGTAGCAACTATAGTTGTTACAGGTAGCAACTACAAGTAGCAACTATAGTTGTTACAGGTAGCAACTACAAGTAGCAACTATAGTTGTTACAAATAGCAACTATAGTTGTTACAAATAGCAACTAGAGTTGGTACAAGTAGCAACTATAGTTGTCACTAGTAGCAACTACAGTTGTTACAAGTAGCAACTATAGTTAGTACTACTAGTAGCAACTACAGTTGTTACAAGTAGCAACTATAGTTAGTACTACTAGTAGCAACTACAGTTGTTACAAGTAGCAACTATAGTTAGTACTACTAGTAGCAACTATAGTTGCTACTAGTAGTTGCTACTAGTAGCAACTATAGTTATCACTAGTAGCAACTACAGTAGTTGCTATTAGTAGCAACTATAGTTGTTACTAGTAGTTGCTACTAGTAGCAACTATAGTTGTTACTAGTAGGTGCTACTAGTAGCAACTATAGTTGTTACTAGTAGTTGCTACTAGTAGCAACTATAGTTGTTACTAGTGGCAACTATAGTTGTCACTAGCAGCAACTATAGCTGTTGCTAATAGCAAATACAGTTGTTACTAGTAGCTGCTACTAGTAGTAACTATAGTTGTTACTAGTAGCAACTATAGTTGTCACTAGTAGTGACAACTAGTGGCAAATATAGTTGTTACTAGTAGCACGACCACTAGTAGCCACTATAGTTGTTACTAGTAGCAACTACTAGTGGCAACTATAGTTATTAGTAGCAACTCTAGTTGTTACCAGTAGCAACTATGGTTGTTACTAGTAGTGACCACTAGTAGCAACTATGGTTGTTACTAGTAGTGACCACTAGTAGCAACTTTAGTTGTTAGTAGCGACTACAAGTAGCAACTCTAGTTACCAGTAGCAACTCTAGTTTTTACTAGTAGCGACTACTAGTAGCAACTCTAGTTTTTACTAGTAGCGACTACTAGTAGCAACTCTAGTTTTTACTAGTAGCGACTACTAGTAGCAACTCTAGTTTTTTTTCTAGTAGCGACTACTAGTAGCAACTCTAGTTTTTTTCTAGTAGCGACTACTAGTAGCAACTCTAGTTGTTACTGGTAGCGACTACTAGTTGCAACTATAGTTGTGACTAGTAGCAACTTAGTTGCTACTAGTCACAACTATTGTTGATACTAGTAGCTGCTACTGGTTAATAGTAGCTGCAACTAGTTACTAGTAGCAGCTATAGTTGTGACTAGTAGCTGCTACTAGTAGCAACTATAGTTGTACTACTAGTAACAACTATAGTTGTCACTAGTAACAACTATAGTTACTAGTAGCAACTATAGTTACTAGTAGCAACTTTAGGTGTTACTAATAGCAACTTTAGGTGTTACTAGTAGCAACTCTAGGTGTTACCAGTAGCAACTACTAGAAGCAACTATAGTTGTTACCAGTAACAACTATAGTTGTTACTAGTACGACAACTAGTAGCAACTAGTTGTTACTAGTAGCGACTACTAGTAGCAACTATAGTCGTTACTAGTAGCAACTCTAATTGTTACTAGTATTAGCAACTCTATTTGTTACTAGTAGCAACTCTAGTTTTTTACTAGTAGCAACTCTAGTTGTTAGTAGTAGCAACTACCAGTAGCAACTATAGTTATTAGTAGCAACTACTATTAGCCACTATAGTTGTTACCAGTAGCAACTATAGTTGTTACTAGTAGTGACAACTAGTAGCAACTGTAGTTGTTACTAGTAGTGACAACTAGTAGCAAGTTGTTACTAGTAGCGACAACTAGTAGCAAGTTGTTACTAGTAGCGACAACTAGTAGCCACTATAGTTGTTACTAGTAGCCACTATAGTTGTTACCAGTAACAACTATAGTTGTTACTAGTAGCGACAACCAGTAGCAACTATAGTTATTACCAGTAGCGACAACTAGTAGCCACTATAGTTGTTACTAGTAGCAACTATAGTTGTTACCAGTAACAACTATAGTTTTTACCACCAGTAACAACTATAGTTGTTACTAGTAGCGACTAGTAGCAACTATAGTTACTAGTAGTGACTACTAGTGGCAACTATAGTTATTAGTAGCGACTACTTGTAGCAACTCTAGTTGTTACTAGTGGCAACTACTAGAAGCAACTATGGTTGTTACTAGTAGCAATTATAGTTGTTACTAGTGGCAACAACTAGAAGCAACTATAGTTGTTACTAGTAGCAATTATAGTTATCAGTCAGTAGCAACTATAGCTGTTACTAGTAGCAACTACTCGTAGCAACTATAGCAGTTACTAGTAGCAACTATAGTTGTTACTAGTAGCAACTATAGTTTTTACGAATAGCAACTATAGTGGTTACTAGTAGCAACTACTCGTAGCAACTATAGCTGTTACTAGTAGCAACTATAGCTGTTACTAGTAGCAACTACTAGTAGCAACTATAGCTGTTACGAATAGCAACTATGGTTGTTACTAGTAGCAACTATAGTTGTTACGAATAGCAACTATAGTTGTTACTAGTAGCAACTACAGTGGTTACTAGTAGCAACTATAGTGGATACCAGTAGCAACTATAGATGTTACCAGTAGCAACTATAGTTGATACCAGTAGCAACTACTACTAGCAACTATAGTTGTTACCAGTAGCAACTATAGTGGTTATTAGTAGCAACTACTGGTAGCAACTATAGTTGTTACTAGTAGCAACTATAGAGGTTACTATTAACTACTACTGGTAGCAACTAATAGTGGTTACTATTAACAACAACTGGTAGCAACTATGGTTGCTATTATTAGTTGCAATTAACACCTATAGTTGCAACTAGTAACAACTATAGTTGCTTTATTTAACAAAAGCTGCTTCTAGTAGCAGCTATTGCTATCACTAGTAGCACTAGCTGCTACTAGCAACAGCAATATTCACTACTACTAGTAACAGGTATTGCTGCTGAAACTACTAGTTGCAGCAACAGCTGCCGCTCCTAATAGTAGTTGCTATTGCTACAAATTTAAGGGCAGTCTTGTGTGCCCTCCTTAGAGCAAGCGACGATCTCGAGAGGCTGGATGTGGTAGCAGACTGTATCTGTTGCCTCTACCTCCTCTGATGGACACAGAAAAGGACCCTTCACTGACGCAATACAGACTTATAATCTCTCTCTGGCTGATCTGCTTTTGGAACTTGGAAGCTTACAGCCACTGATTGTTAAAAATTTGTCTGCTTCAAGTTTAAAAGGTTTAAAGGCCGCTCATGAATAGCAGAGGCAAGGGACAGTGAAAATACTCTAGCAGGACAATCCCCTTACTGGCCATATATACATACATATATATGATCAGCATGCAAGCTCTCTCTACACCCAAACTAGGACCAGGGAGGGCTACGCAATGGTTGCTGATGATTCAGCAGGTAGACCTATATAGGCTTACCCCCAAATACCCCCTTAGCTCACAAGAAACTATTGAACCTGAATGGGGTCTTGAACCAGAGTACAACGGATCAATATGCAGGGAAGTTTCTAAGAGGCGACCACAGCACCAGTCAAAACTACGTTCTTAAAAGCCTAATGTTTGTCAGAGCCTGTCACGTTTTTGTTGTCGGGCAAAAAGCCCACAGTATTGGACCAACCAAGTTGATCCAGGAAGACCCTGGAAGAGTGGCCATAGTTGCGCTCTCCATGTTCATGGCTTCTGCTGCTATGAAAGCGACATCCTGTACTACCAGACTGTCCACAGTGATACTAGGAGCCAAAGAGCATATTATGTGGGTTGAGAGATAAAGGAGTGTGAAAAGCCTCCTGGAGGAGATAACTTCCTCTGACATGAAAAGACTGGAGTTTTCAACTGGGATGCTCTCCATGCCCTTATAAAATCCTTCCTCGCAAAGATTTTCAGTCCTTTCTCTAGAGCTTATGAGGACAGAATTGACCAAAAAAGTTCTAGAAGAGGTCTGGTGCTCATAGGTGCATGGCACAGCCATATCAATGGGGGTTTTCCTCCCCTTAGGAGGAGAGCAAAGGGCCTCCTTGAGACCACTGAGCCTACACATACAGGCCAACACCTGCAGAAATGTGGATTCTGATTTGCCCCTCTCGGTATCAGGGGCCTTAGATCCAGCAGGTTGGGGATGGGCACTGTAAGAGGTGTCAGTCAGGGCTGGAGGCAAAACTTTCCCTAACACCATAACTGGACGGTTTTGGGAGGGGTTGATAGACACATAGATCTCACACTCATCTCTCCTTGGGGAAGATTGAGAACAAGAGGGGCTTTTCCTAGTGACCCTTCAAGGATCAGGTCTGAATCCTGAGTTATGGTCGCCCAGGGTAACTCGAGAATCCCTTTCTGATATGCTAGAAGCTTTATTCTTCGGTATTGACTGAAGAAGATCTTACTTTCTCTGAGGTGTGAACCCTCGGGGAAAGGCGATCAGATGTAAACCTCCTATACACCGAGGCATCACGAAACTCGGTATCTAAACAGAATCTGTTCTTTTATGAAGGAGACTAAAGACGTTCCCTAATGGAACACTTTGACTGCCAGGAAAGAGAGAGTGTGAGGTCAACATTAATTCAATTAGGGACAATCAATACCTGTCAACGTAAGTAACTACCCTGAGTGAGCCAGAACAGAGGTGGGTTAGAGGTTGGTTACCCAGAGAAGTAACTGGACACAGACAGTCACTACTCCAGTACCTATGGGATAGAGCTGCATGTCATAAACATGAATGCGGGCTTGAGGGCCCGCACATTAAGGACGCGCACTCTCTGACTGTTGCTGGTGTCCAGTCTCTCCTAAAATAGTGTTCAAAGCTGTGCTTCATCCTGGGTACATGTGTTGCAGGGGCACCATCTTTCATTCTGTAAAGCAACTCTCTCTCTCTATCTAACAGCAGCACGCTGAGGCAAGAAGTGTCTGGACGACGCTCGGTGTGGCGAGGTGCATGACTAGCGCTAGCAGTAATCCACTCATTCCAAACCTCTAACAGGTAGCGCACCCCTCACAGGAGAGTTTTCCACATGCTCACCTAGGAGTACTAGCTTACTAAGGTGTGCACACACAATCATACCTGCTTGCGTGTTGAAAGAGACGTTGCTTGCTAACACAGGGGTCTAAGTGTGAAGCGTACTTCAATACGGGCAGTGATCGTGTCCCACAGGGAGGGCGAGTGGGAGGCATGCTAACACCAAGGATGTCACCTCTACCGGTCTCATGGGGGGACACAGAGACTGGTGTGACGGCAGTTGTCTTCAAAGGACAGAGCCAGAGAAGGAGAGATACTCTTGTCTCTGCTCACTTAGGCAAGCCAAAGGTTTCCAACACCCTAGCAAGAACATTCTGCGCTTCCTTCAAAGCAAGCGCTCTCTCCAACAACTCCTTGGAAGGGGTGCCTTGCAGTCAAAAGGAGGTCCAAATTACTCTTAAGGCAACGTCAACATGAAAGCCAGACGAAGACTTCTCCCAAAAGTGAAGCCTTCTTGGTTCTCTAGGGAAGACGGGACGATTTTCTGGACTTGAGACTTGTCCCATAGTCAAAGCTCTCCATGCGTCTTCTGGACGAAACCAACGTGGGAAACGTCGGATGGAAGTGTACTGGGGGTTAGAGCAAGAGGTTGGAATTTCTTAAACTTCAAGGATGACCCTGAAGGCACAGAATCCCTTTTGGATCTCTTCTTCCTCCTCCGACCTTATAAATTCCACTGGGAGGTTGACCACTCCCAACACTCGTCACATGGAGATAACTGACGATTGCAGGAGTGTCCTTTGCTGGCAGGGCATAACAGATGGGGATCCTTCTCCTTTGCACTCATGAAGGGGCCACAACATTGTTCTGGTACCCCAAGGTAAGGCAACACGTCCATATGTATCCCCATCAGTAGCAAATAATAACAAACACGTTTCAAAGGAGAAATAGAAAAGGGAATTAAATAGCCAAGACACTCCAGCCAAAGTAAGAACGACTGTTTTCACTGGCGGCTGAAAGAATTTCCGAGTGCTGCTGAGAGAGAAAGCCGGTTACTAAAGGCCACCTGTTTACACCTAGTTATAAAAATTTAACTGCCGTGTACTCCAGCTTCGCTGCTGTGTGTCCCTATGTTAAGGACCAAGATTTGTATTTGTGTAGGAATAAATCTTTATATGGTAGTCAAAACTTTTTACATCTATCAAATAAATGCTATATAAAATTTGGATAAGATACTACAGTAGATAGATATACAACGATCTATACTAGCATCGACACTAGTATATTCGGTTTCAAATATGCCAAGAAAAAAAAAAAAGATACAATAACCAAATATTACCGTAGCCAGTGGAAATTATTCTTAAAAAAAGATATCAATACTCTCAATTACATAAATTTCAAATTAATCTAAAAAGTTCCTACATGAAAATTACCTTGAGAAATATCCAAAAGCAAGTTTTTCTTGACAAGTAATGTTAATACGACAATCAACAATAAAATAAAATTTCCAAAAAATATTATGCAATACATAAACAGGAAAATTAATTAAAACTACCATTACAACATATAATAACAAAAAGGCAACAATAAATAAAATTAGCAAGGAACAGTACTTACCAGGGCATGAAGCCAGCAGGTCTCGCAGTGAACATGCCAGCAAGCTATGGATACCACAGGTTTATCATAATCTCCCTGATAGAAAAAAAAGAACGAATAGTTTCAATATAGTTATATTTACTGAAAACCTGTAAAAACGAACTCAACAGCAACGAATTGAAAAATTATTTTAAATATTAAAATGCGTTCTAACTAATCAAAATCAAGGGGGCTGACGTTACGCGCTATGAAAACATATGAACAACGTATATAATAATAATAATAATAATAATAATAATAATAATAATAATAATGGATATCAACACAATAATATGAGAAATATAGAGAAATACTTTCTCTTACACAATGGTAAAACTTCAGACGTCTCAGGTGAGAGATAAGTTCGCCATTATCATGTCCCAAAAGTTGTTAAAGATGTTGCAACTTCAGTATTTTAGCAGTAGACCTACCCAAGACAATCAGGCAGGTTGAACACTTTACACCAGCAAGTTTTACACAACTAACCCAATTAACGACCGAGAAATAGCAGATTCAAATGACCCAACTGGGTGAGTATGATACAAAATATATAAATAAATTTCTATCGTACACGAGTATCGAACCAGAGACGTTCCAGGGGAAAGATGAAAGCACTTCACCAATTATGAAAAGTCATAAAAACAATGGTACCGGAGGCTAGCGGTAGCATCCTGATCTCTTACATCAAAGATCTTGGATTGATATGGAGGCGCGGTCGAAAAGGATTTCTATATTATTCAAGTAGTGGTTTATTTCCAACGTAATCACCAAGTGGAATAATTCAAAGCAATTCTATCACTTGGTTGCTATCTACATCAGAAAATTGAAGAAAATTCACTATTGTAAAGTAACGTATCGGGTACAGTCAAGTTCAAAAGTTCGCCAACATTCACTTTCGACACTGAGCATAACACAATCTCTATAGATAGTTGGGGAGCATTAGCAGAATATTGAAAAATTACTGAACTCCTTAAATACTCATGAGGGTACAAGTTCTTTTACGACTTCTGTGGGCCGGTGACAGCACTCTCGTCTTTCACCTTGGATGTCCAGGGTTCAATCCTAAGGTTAAGAAGATAATTTAGTAAAAATAATAAAAAAGAACTAACATGGCAAACACGACATGCGTAGCGGCCTTTCGTGCGTTCCTCTTCTAGCTCTCTTACTCGTGCTCGAAGAGCCTCCATGGCAGCTCCTCCTACACCAACAACCGCTCCACCCTGGGAGCAGAATCTTATGGAATCATTCACCTCATCTCCAGCAAAGCGTTCCCTGGGATTCTCTGGCTGGATATCATCTTCTGAAATAGTTAAGCATTAACTTCTAACTGAAGCTTCATAGTACTGGATATGAGGTAATAATAGCTGATTAAGAAGAATGTGTAGTATATGTAACGTAAAAGATAAGGCTAGGGAAGCTCGTCGGAGATACTAAGGCCATGTAATAAAGAAGGGAGGATGTGGAACCAATCAAGTTAGCTGAGAACATGGTAGTGATAGGGAAGAGGTGGGGCATCAGCAGATTCCATACATGGATATAATGAAGAGGGATATGGATGGGGTGGGACATGTCTGAGGAAAGTAAATGCAAGGAATAGAAATAGATGGAGAACGCCGACTCAATCGACCAACACTGCAATGCATTGGGACTAGTGAGGTCGAAAGAAGAAGACCCATTGCAAAACTTTCCCATCATTTAAGATTATTACAAGCAAGGCTAAGGATTATTATACCTTGAAATCAGCACCAAATAAGCTTATAAAACTTGACATCTTGGAATGATCGAGGCACCTCTCATAATCACACACATTTTCAATGAATATTTAACAGAAAGAGAAAACTCTCAATTTTTATTAAATTTTATTTAAACTCATGATTTATGTAAATTATAACTTCACTTTCCGATATCAGCAAATATTGTAGAAGCAACCACCTTTGTCGTTAGTTTAATACTATTATTACTATAATTAAAATAACAGAAAACAGAATTTACTGAAATTAAGTTGAATTTTCGGTTATGTTTTAATATCAACTAGAAATGTATGGTGGTATGAAAACTGCTCCAATAATCTTATTATTATTTTCATTTTACTGAGTTTCACCGACTTATTACCATTGAATTCAAGGTATTATATAACTCGCCGTCCTCCATAGTACATGCAACAAACTAAAATGGCTGGAAAGTTTTTTCAATGATTAGTATGTCATCAATGTATAATTGGACTTCACCGGGTGGGGAAAGAAAAGTGGCAACATAACTGACCTACGTGGACTTTAAAACTTTCTTACCTTTACCAAGGTCCTGTTGTGTTTTCAATTTAGACAACTGTATCTTCAAATTCGTTAAAACTATCCAATTCCAAGATCCAAAAGAACAAAAAGGGATATGGCACTGAGGGCATCACAATAATAACAGACAAGACGCGTATGATGATATAGAAATAAATAAGCCAGGTAAAAGTACTCGTTTTAAAACTGAAATAAGGAAGTAGCAAACTCAACAGGAAATCTGAATAAACGGGTTATTCATTGCCACAGTAGCTAAAATACTGACATAATGCCAATTTTACTTACCACATTTTCTGACAGAATCCTTCGGCCAAACGGAAGAACTCGAAGAATTCTCTGTGCCAATACCATCTATCATGTTTTTGCTGAAAATAGAAAGAAAGAAAAAAAAGGTAAATTCTTAACTTACATTAAGATTCTCCCAAAAATAATTACTACTTAAAATAAAGCAAAATAATTAGTGCGTATATGGATCTTTAGTAATGTATTCTATACGTATTACCAAAAAACCCATAATGTGGGTAAATTGGAATTTTTTTGCAAGTTACACTAAAAAAGTCAAGGTAGAAGGAGAATTTTTGTATATAACTATAAAAACATTTCCTTAGCCGGACACTCTCAAATTAAAGATCACTTTAAATAAAAAACTCACTTGTTCGGAACAGGAGAATTACTATCACTAGTAATACCATGACTAGGTGATGACCAGGAAGGCGCTTTAGAATCGGCAAGAGTGGAGGATAGATTTTCATTGCTATCTCTAGCTACTGTTTCAGAAGGCTGAAGTTGAGAGCCATCAGTGCAGCATGTGGTTGAAATTTGTCTAAGAGGGTTTGACGACTCCTGATTTCTATCAAGATTTTCCAGGCTATCCGGATCATCTTGGTAATCAGAATCATCATTCGATGCCTGGCCATTTTCAGCTAGACTACCGAGGTCTCTATCACTGTACTGAGAAGGTCCAAAGGCTTCTACATCATCATCACACACATCCACCATTTCGTCTTCACTTCCCCGTTTTACTTTGGTACCAATAGCTGAAAAGAACATTTGTTACACTGAACACTAAGATACTCTGAAAAATGTCATTTGGTGAATGACTGAGGATAAAATAATGAAGCAATGAAAAAGAATAAAATATTTTAAGAAAATAATCTACTATGGTTGACTAAATTATCGTTTGTTTTAATGAAAATAAGGTAGTTTGTCGAGTATTATTGTATTATACTGTTTTTGGGGATAGCACTCCGTAATGAGACACTATAATCGATTATTCCTTATGGCTAGTTGGATAAATTTTATTTGATGTGAAAACCAAATTACTCCGAATGAGGGAAACTTTGGTCCTTGGAGATGGAAGGAATAACGTTTGAGGCACTCAAAATAAACAAGTACACATACTAACTACTCAATTCAATGTAATCAGGAAGATAGATTTCATTTCTCCTGACCACATGGTCTGAAAATCATATCTAACATATCCGTCTAAACATTAGTTTTACTTTGTCTCCATATAGGTTAGATACAAAATTTATTTCTTTAATATAGTGTTGTTTTATGAAAAGACACTGCTCTAGCCCATGAAGTGCTGAAAATAATTGTCAGTTGCCATGAACATTGCAACAGTATGTGAGAGTCTATTGCAGTCTTTTGGTCTAAATATATAAAAATTTCTTATACCGACAATTTCCGTAGCCTTAAAATAAAACATTTGTTAAACAGTTCTTCGAGAATGTCTACTTCAGGTCTTATGACTGAATAGATGAAGATCATTTTACACAGAAAATTGAGGCAACAAAAATACTCTTTGAAAACTGAAGTACTGTGGAAAGGAGCTCTGTTCTAGCCCCCATGCTTGGGAAGATTAGTATTAGTTTCTCTGAGTACTGAAGTAGTTTGGCGTGTTTAGTTTGGATAGGAAAAAACGTAAGTGCACTGAAATCTTATGAAAATATGGAAGGAGGCCTAAGTAATGAAAAAACTGGAACTACAATGTTCTTCATTCTTAGACATAGGGAGACTAATAAATACGACAAAACATTAATAAAAAGTATCAAGAATATGGAAATGCAACATGATTAATTTCATTAAAATGAACAGAACAGAAAAGTAACAAGGACATAGTTGATTTCTTAAATTCAGCTTAGAATGAATCATTCATTCTACAGCACGAGTTTATAGGTTCAAAGGACGTGAACTTAATGCTTGAAAACACACACACACACATATTTTTTCCATCACCTTTAACTGTTAAATGTATTTATCAATAGCTCTTATAAAAAGATTGTATCAAATGCATTAATATAATTTGGATTATTTTTATAGAATTAATGCCATGCAAAGGACACGATAGTTTCATTGGCGCACACAACATTACTGACATTGTGATCAATGGTTTGACCGTCACAGGTCCAGATTTACCAGAGGTTTCATCAGCAACAATTTCCTTGTTCTCGTTGGAGCCGAGTGCTGATCATTTGTGCACATGTCCTTTGTATAGAACAACATGCGATAGCGTAATGTCTTTTCTTGCTTCTGCTCGACATGAATGACCTTTAAAACAGTGAAAATGCGTATTCTAGTAGACTCGTTTGATATTTAAGTGAAAAAAAATTGCACACCATTGCTTAAGTTTAGAGGGTGGAATGCTCACGAGAGGGAGCCTACACAAGGGCTCCCACTTTTATGAATTTTCCTCAAGATTTGGGAATTTTGACGAGTTTGTGGGATATTGCAGGATTGACAAAAATACAGGGAATTATAGGAATACTGTTATAAGACCAGGAAATGTTTTGGGAATTAGTTCATGTCCCTAAACAACACGGCCACCTGTTTCATATACATTTTCCAAAGTTTACCATTCTGGTGGTTCTCTTGACATTCGTACTTTCTTTTGTTTTATGAGGGTACTAATCCTGAAAAGATGGCCGTGGATGGCTTTGTGGGAGGAGAAAGTCGAGAGCTTAACTCAGTGGAAGGAGAAAGGTAAGGGATTGTTTTGGTGTAGGATTAACAGGCTTTTAATCCAACCAAATGCGTATTCTATCAGACAAGATTCAACCAGAAAACAACGAAGATATCGTGTTATAAAGATAATTTTACCATACATTTAATTATCTCATTACATAAATATCTGCATGTATGCATCCAGCACTTTATGAGATTCTGTTTGTTACTGATTTCATTTAATCTTTTTCTCTCTTCTATTGATGATTTTGTTCATGTAAACAAACAAAAATCTACATATATTAGGATTTTCTGACCTTATAACTCTGCTACTATTTCGTCTGTATTAACCTTGATCCTTCAAAGAATGGGCACAGCTACGGGCTGCAGAATTGAAAAAAAGGCATGCTTGGCCAGAAGAGCTAGGCAATCTACATTCTACAATAACAAAGAACAATTTCAGGGTAATAGGATACAGCCTACTAGGACATATTTCACAGTAGCAATTTTGAGCGAGTTGTTTGTGGATTTTCTACCCCTGGTGATATTTTGCAATACCGTTGTTTTCACATAATTAAGTTATACAAACCTACCTCAATCTTTTATATGCCTTATACATCTCCAAACACAAAATTTTGGAGGAATTATGTTAGTTATGCTAATTGATGTGTTTCTTTAAACTTGCAGGTGGTCAATATGGCAAGCTCGAGTCAGACTGAGGATACTGATGTATCAACGGGACACTTACTTCAAAGAAAAGGGGGAAGCTGCAGCATAAACCATGCCCACAAAAATAATGCATGGAATGGACTGTTCATCATAAATCTGCCTTGATGAAGCATAGCCAATCCCAATTGCACAAACAGGATGCTAAAAGTAAGAACGCATATCCCTGTTTAAGTGTAAAAGATGCTTTTAAAAAGCAAAAAGAGAAAAATAATTTACAAATAGCAGAGAGGTATAGCATAACATAATCTTCCTTTTGCGTTAGCTACCCCTTTGATCAATCTCAAAGCAAGAGCTCCAAAAACTCGGCTGAAAAAAAAAGAAACAACAACATGCGGGTCTCCTCTCCTGCTTATGCATTCCTGGGGCTATATATATATTGACTAGATTATTGTAGAATTTTCTAATAGATCATTCTCGTGGCGTGGGGGCAAGGCTCTACTGACAAAAGGTTGCCAGCGTAGTAATTTGAACAAGGGGTACTAACCTTGCTTGCAAGGCAACCCCCTCTCAGCTAACTTCGGCCCCCCCCCCCCCCCAAAAAAAAGGGTAAATCTATCGTGGGCAAAGAGTGCATTATCATCTTGAGCATATCTGACACTTTTCTTATGTTGTTCAAGAAAAGTGTCAGATATGCTCAAGATGATAATGCACTCTTTGCCCACGTAAGAGATAAAAATCACACTATTAATTGGTCAGGTGCAAAGAAACTGGTTCACTCAAATAACTTAGTGGAAAGAAACATCATAGAGTCCAGTTTCATTAAAGAAACCTTTGAAAACAACTTGATTATTGCAAATGGAATGCATAAACTCGACGCCTTTATATGTGAAGAGATTTGTAAGCTATATAAAAAACGTTAACCACTTAATGTAGAACTGAATGTATTGTGAATAATTAACATCACTGTGAAATTAATATTTAGACCTAAGCTACCATTCACTAAAGGGTACAATTATTTTATATAGTATGCATAAGTACATTGGCACTATATAGGGTTATGCTAGATATAAGTATTGATATATACGTAATTATATGTTTATGGTAATAATGTTATGTGTGCATTGTTATATATATACATATATGTATATGTATATATATATATATATATATATATATATATATATATATATATATATATATATATATATACATGTTAATAATGTGTAAAAAACATTTATATGTAAGTTTATGTACGTGTCTGTATATGTATACCAGTATGTGTGCACGTATGTATATATCTATGCATATATTATGCATGTGTGTGTATGAATGCCTGTCAGTGTATACGTATGTATATGTCTTTTTATATATTTATAAATAGATTTGTTTTATATATACATAGTCTTGCTTATGTATTTATATAGATAAGGCTACCGTTATTCATACAAATGAACTGTATTGAAAGTCAAAAACAAGAATTTACCTGTCACCAGAAAGGACCCTTTTTGGCAGGTGTCTAATGAGGTTGGATCTCCGCCCAGTAAACACCTGATCACAGCCCATATAGCTAGTATGGGAGTGTCATTGTTCTGTATGTTCGTAAGTTTACTTTCCCTTTAAAATGTAAAGAAACCTCTCACAATAAATCAGTCCTCTGAAGAAGTATCACGAAACTAGTCAGGATTTAACCGTATATTTTGTATTTTCATTTTCCCTGTGGTTCTTCTGCATATATATATATATATATATATATATATATATATATATATATATATATATATATATATATATTGCACATTTTCTCGTGCTTTTCATATTCAAATAAGCTATATATCTTTCTCGTGGCTAAGTGGTAAGTGACTTATTACAAGTTTCCTGGACCAGGGTTAGATTCCCGGCTGGTCAGAAGTCATTGTCTTTGAGTGGTTCCGCCTGAGGCTCTTATGCCGAGGTCGGTAAGAGAATCCAGACATTAATGTATCAAAATATATGGCTTATTTGAATATATATATATATATATATATATATATATATATATATATATATATATATATATATATATATATTTCCTTTACCAAGAATGGGTAATGTACTGGATTAAAATAGAATGAGCATTTTAACTACAAAATGACAAAATACTTCTTAGGTATGAGGTTTGAATTTTGAAACTAAGAAAGGAAACCGTTAGGCCTCTGGAAGTATTGAATCCACTCATTTGATTTTTTTTAATGGGAAAAATTAAGTATTTTGGTTATCTTATATCTAATTTCTAAGTGGAATTTGCAATAAATAGAAATTTTACAGCAATTTCGCAACATTGCAAGCATAGAAAATTTCGCCAAAAATGAAAAATAAAAAAACACCGATATATTTTTTCTCTTCAAATTGTGCCCTAAGCATCGCTATGTACCAAGCAACATTATAAATTGCCATATACATAGTATAGCAATTTACTTGCAATTCAGGAATTCAGCAGACAAAATATTTTACAAAAAATTTTCCTCTACGTATTTTTTTCCATCCTCCTTTTATGAATAATTATACAAATAAAGGTACATTTAACTCTAGATATTAAGTTCAAATACTTAACTATGGAAATTGTCCTTTAACTATAAATGGCTTTACATAACTATCGTGCAGAAAAAATCGAGAATTCTGAACAAGTGGAGGAAAAAATTAATGTGTAAAGCCAACCTCGTAGTTAAATGTCAAAATATTTTTTTTGAATCATCTGTCCGAAATATTAAAGAGGATGGTACGTTTCGAAGTCTGAGGCTAAACTAAATTTTGTAAGAGAGCACGTCGTGATATATGTAATTGAAACAAAGGGTGTTAAAGTGTGGACGTTTGAAACTAGCATAAAGCACAAGGTGAAAACCAGTAAGCCTATCTATTAATATCACATGAATTATGAAAAAGATTGGACTAATTAACCACATGTTAGAAAAACAAAATAACCAGATATTTTATAAGACTATAGGCCTACTGCTTCAGAGCTAGAATCGTTCCGCTATTCAACGATACTTGGAGAAAAAGGGGAATTCCAAATAAACCTTTATATGGCATTTGGTGCGAAAAAAAGTAGTACATGATCTCTAACACCATTGGAGAAGCTTTTG
>NC_090764.1:49070806-49073306 GCF_036898095.1 Palaemon carinicauda
AACATCATCCATTTCACATTCCATTTAAAATTGATTTTTTTATCAAAAGATTTCATGCCTGCCCTCTCGAAACACACAGTCAGCCTAGGAAACAAAAACTAGCGTCAGGGCAATTTTCACATCAAATCTGTTATTCTCCTACCTTCATACAGTAATAAAAGCTTCAATTTTATCACACAAAGTTTAATTTTTCTCTACAATCTATTATTTATACCATGCATTTATAACATCCTCCATTCAGTTTCTTAATCAATTTGGCTATAAATTTTTCCTACGTCCTTACATGCCACAAACAACTTTTCTTCCTTTACTTTCAAGCCCTCTCACATAACTGATGCATAACAAACACATGATATACACACTTTCTGCCTTCCATTTTCAGTCCCTCGATCAACTGTCTTACTTTCTTAATTAAAATCCAACCATACAGCTTTCCAGATTAATAAATAAGCAATGATATACCCATAAAATTCTTAATCATCTTTACAACCTTTATCATTATACAGCAAAACAATGATTCATATCACTATCACTTTGCAACCTTTACCTCAGCCAAACATACCTTACAAACCCTGGTCGGCCACTCAATCACGGTGTCAATACCTCACTGCATTATATAACTTTTAATAGTTTTGAGTGTCAAACCCTCATCAAATGATTTGGTTCTGAAAACCTAGGTCATTGTTTTTCGATATTTTAGCATAAAAGCTTTACAAGATAAGACTTTGCAATTGTTATCGTATAGACTATTACATACCACGCATTTGTAACAGTCTCCAATCTTTTTTTTTTTATGAATTCTACCATAAGTTATTTTCCAAGTCCATGTATGTACCAAATGATTTTCTTCCCTTTACTCTCAGGCTTCTTACAGAACCATTTCATAGCCAACATATGACACACACACACACACACACACACAACACACCTGTCTTTCCTTTTCAATCTTTCTATCACCTGTTTTTCTTTCTTTAAAATTCAACTATATAAATGAACTACCATTCACTGCATCGGAGGTAAAAATTTACAGGCTTGCCTAAAAATGGAAGGAGATAGCCATGAGAACCTCTTGACACTTCATTTGCAAACGCTTATAAGAGATATTTAGAAAGTAAAGCCCAAGAGACCTGATTTCCTACAAGTTGAGTCAGAAGAAGAATTAATAGAAATAGAAAATATGCTTGAGAAAAAGTATGTGTTGAAATTTACATTTGAATTAAATGATAAACCTATAATAACTACATATCATAAGCCAAAAAAATGAAGGTTATTGTTTAAATGCAAATAGTAAATACATTGCTAGATAAAAGGACAGTGTAGCTGCATATCTAAACAGAGAATATAAAATTTAATAATCTGCAATGATATTCCACATCGAAGTAAAATACATTAGCAAAATAAGTGAATAACTATTATTCCAAATCGAAAATAGACTCAGCAACCGATTAGTCCCTTGAGAAAAACTCATTCAAAAATCAAATACACGGCGATGAAAAAAAAAAAACTGTAAATATCTCCTGTTGTAATTATAAATAGAAGAGAGAGTCTTGACGAAAATAATAATTATAAAAGGGAAGTAGTGTTGAAAGCATCGAGCCCAATACAATAACTTTCTATAAGAACTTCAAAGGGTACAGCTTGGTAGGGAAAATTAATATTGAAATATGTTTCACCTTTGTCACAGAACAATGTAATTTTTTAAATTGTTACTCCTGTGCTGCATTGTAATTAGACAAAATACTATAAGCAGGAAGTACACAGACTAATGTATCATGTTTAACCAGGCAGCGTTTCATATAATTTTACTAGAATTAATAATTGCAAACCAGCGAGAAATACCTTAGTAAATAAATTTAATATTAGATCCCTGCCGAAAAAAGACTAGGAATTAGCTATGCAAATGGCAATTCTTATTTTCATTGGGTAACAATAATCGGCAGGCAAAGCGACAATTTTACGAATACTTCTAAATTGCATGCTCATAGAACTACCAGCTTGACTCAAAGAAAACTATTACTGCGTGATCTTGTCCCTCTAATACTTGTGGCAGTTGTAAAGGAGACACGAAAGAAGGAAAACTCGAACACCTGACTTTATCTAGAGATCTCAAATATTTATTGGCCACAAAGGATCGCATAAGCATAAGTGCATGTGCCCATTCAACGGTTTTTAACGGTACGGTCAACATTGGCATAAAACTTGACAATATAATATTAGTAATGAAAATTGAGTTTTAGTCGTTCAAGTTGATTGAAAAGCGCTTTGTAGAAAACTTGGAGAGCATTCTTCTTTATTTAATGTCTTGCTTGCTGTACGTGCATTACATTACGTACTTTTTGTGTGCAGAGACAGATGTTAAGGTTCTGGTCGGTACTTTGAAATGAGGTTGACTTTGCTTCTCTTCAGACTGGACATTTATTTTTGATAGGTATTCATGGTACTCATAAAAAGAATTTTAACTAGATTATGAGTTTAGTTTTAACATTTCCTGCTTTTGTAT
>NC_090764.1:49078306-49080806 GCF_036898095.1 Palaemon carinicauda
CCGACAATGGTAAGGTTAAGTAAGATTTGGAAATCAAATCGCCAGAAATTACCTATAAAAATTAAGTTACATATCAGTTTAGTGAGGTCAGTGTTACTGTATGGACAGAGTCGTGGTATGACAATAAAACAATACAGAGATATTTTGTAAATTCGAGAACAAAGCCTTCAGAAACATATTGGGAGTTAAATTGCAGGACAGGATTAGAAATGAAAGTATGAGAGATTACTTGAGTGCCATACGTGGATGAGATGATGGTGAGAGGTAGATGGAGATGGTTTGGGCATGCTCTTCGGACTCCCAAAGAAAGATTAGTTCACCAAACTTTTAACTTGGCTCACAAGGCACTGAAAGCGTTGGAAGACCCAGACCTACATGGCTGAGGACTATGAAGCGTGAAGAAGTAGATGATGAATGAAGAAGTATTGATTTAAAAGCTCAAGATAGAGACTACTGGCGAAATTCTAACCGAGGCCCTTTGTGTCAATAGGCGTAGATGATGATGATGACTCTAAACATTGTCCTCTTGCAGCCCCTTTCAAACTTTTACTAGCTTCTGCAGCTTTTCTTTAATCATCCCAATCAGCACATTTTCATCAACAGTTCCATATCCATTTCAAATATAAGTATCCTATTAAAAATATTTCACCTACAACATTCGTCCTTTCTTTGACCTCGTGCATCACCCCCATCTGTAAAAATGATGAGGTTACATAGACATAACACACTTTTCTCCGAGTCCTTTTCACACCAAAATCAGTAACATCCCTGCCTGTAGAATCTAATGAGTCTTTCTTCCACCATAAGAGTTTTCCCGTTGCTTTAAACACATCAATGTTTTTACATTCTCAACACTCGTTCTTTTCCTTGTATTTCTTTGGAACAGGTGGCCCCAGATGGGTAAAGCTTTTCAGTTCCTCAGCTATCTTTGAATACCCTCTTTACGATTCTTTTTCCTTGATGGATAACGAACCAACGGCAATCTATAGGCTACATAAACATTACCAGAATGTAGCCCCATTCAGCTATAGTGTCCTATTTGGCTGAATTTACCACGTACGATGTGATGGTGGGGTCATCATATATGAGTGGGTTTGCATGTTATATATATATATATATATATATATATATATATATATATATATATATATATATATATATATATATATATATATATATATATATATATATATATATATTATATATATATAATTATATATATATGATTATATATATATAATATATATATATATATATATATATATATAATATATATATATATATATATATATATATATATATATATATATATATATATATATATATATATATATATATATATATATATATATATATATATATATATATATATATATATATATATATAATGTAATTACTTAGCCTACATAAATGTGCACCTCCTGTAAAATCTCTGACCGAGACTAATTCATGGATTAACGTAAATTAGCGGTGTATCAAAACATTTAACAGCTCCTATACTTACTTTCCAATCAGCTCCTTTCCGAACCAGCTTTTCTTTTAACCTAGGCGTGGTACTATTCTCCCCTGTGTATGACGACGAAGTGGATGGAATAGCATCACTACTTAAGGCATTGAGTGATGCCACAGACACAATGGGTGTTCGCTGGGAAAGTGGACGTGACTGTGGAAGACGTGTTAGTTTACTCATCTCCAGCTGAAGATGGTCATCCACCTTCCCAGAGCGAAGAGAGATTCCACACACGGGACATTCTGATTCCCTGTTCGTACTGCTCTTTCTTCCTGTAAAGAAAAGACAAAATAGTCTTTAGACACAAAGCAATACTTCTGGATTCATAGAAGACACTTAATTACCCTTCTCTTACCCTTGCCCAAATTCATAATATTCTATCCTAATCAACCCATATGAGCTCAGTCAAAATCGCAACATGCTATTTCCCCGGTATATTATTATTATTGTTATTATTATTATTATTATTAGCTAAGCTACAACTTCGTTGGAAAATGTGGATGCTATAAGTCCAAGGGTTCCATCAGGGAAATATAGCCCAGTGAGGAAAGTAAATACGGAAATAAATAAACTACAAGAGAAGTAACGAACAATCAAAATTATATATTTTATGAATAGTAACAACATTAAAATAGATCTTTCATACACAAAATATAAAAAAAGACATGTCCCATTCAACTGGCTAACTAGGAAATTCATTCCACAACTTTGTCACAGCTGGAATAAAACTTATAGAATACTGTTAAGTATAGAGCCTTATGATGGAGAACACATGACTACAACAATTAGCTCCAAGTTATATTATAATTGAAACTAATTTTACCTGACAAAGAAGAAAAGTTAATCCCTATTTGCTTACACAACTGATCCCACTAGAATGGATGACTTTGGTGGATGTTGCCCCTTGATTTTCAGGATGTCTTTTTGTGACAAAGTATCCTGCTTACATACTTCTCCCTTGCTGGTAATCCAGATTAGCCATCCCATCAT
>NC_090764.1:49088306-49123306 GCF_036898095.1 Palaemon carinicauda
TATTTTTATGATAAAGTTTTGAGATGTTTGAAATTTATGTGATTTTTTTTTTCTTTTTTTTATGGGAAAGAGAAAGATTATGGATTGGCAGGTGTGAAGAATGAATAGAAGTTTTATTGGTGGAAGTAAAGCTGTGTGAACATATGTAAATTGGAAAAAATGGTTGTGCAAGAACAAATATGGGCCTCAGATGAGATTTTGATACGCCCCCAGGGCTGTTTAATATTCATTTAGATGGCATGATGAGAAAAGTAAAGGTAAGTGCAGCTGTTGAAGTATCTTAGTTGCATAAGAAAAGGGACGAATCTCTGTAAGAAGAAAGTTACCTGAATATATGGAAACCAAGAGGAGATGGAGCCATGGATAAGAAAAAAATAATGAATAATAAGGATAATAGTGTAGATTCTAAAGAAAAATGACTTAATAATACCTTCAGAATAAAGACCAAATTAATTTGCACTCCAGTGATTAGCTTTCCCCGAAGCTATATAATTAGTTTATACTGTACATGTATATCTACTTTTAATCCTCGATATTAGAAATCACATACACATAATGTATTCATAAATACATATACATAAATAAATAATACATATATATATACATACACACACACACACACACACATATATATATATATATATATATATATATATATATATATATATATATATATATATATATATATATAAATTGGTGCTTGTTATTTTCATGTATAAGGTAAAAACTGAAGAATAAGAAAACATGAAATAATAGGTTTGCAATATGAATTTCTGCTATAATCTATGATTTACTTTGATAAGAAAATATATATACTTAATTCCTCTACTGAATCGACAAAATAGAAACGGTGGCCAAAGCTAACAACCTGAATATTTTTTATCTTATCATTATTATTATCATTAGCTAAGCTACAACTCTAGTTGGAAAAGCAAGATGCTATAAGCCCAAGGGCTCCAACAGGGAAAAATAGCCCAGTGAGGAAAGGAAACAAGTAAATAAATAAACTATATGAGAAATATTCAACAATCAATGGCATATTTTAAAAACAGTAGCATTAAAACGAATATTTCATATATAAACTATAAAAAGACTCATGTCAGCCTGTTCAACATAAAAAAAAATTGCTGCAAGATTGGACTTTTGAAGTTCTACCGATTCAATTACCCGATTAGGAAAATCATTCCACAAATTGGTCACAGCTGGAATAAAACTTATAGAATACTGTGTAATATTGAGCCTCATGATGGAGAAGACCTAAATATTAGAATTAACTGCCTGCCTAGTATTACGAACAGGATGGAACTGTCCGGGAAGATCTGAATGTAAAATTTATGCAACATGCTTAACGAACTAATTAAACGACGGTGCCAAAATTTAAAACTTAGATTAGGAATAAAAAATTTAATGGACCGTAAGTTCCTGTCCAACAAATTAAGATGAGAATCAGCAGCTGAAGACCAGACAGGAGAGCAATACTCAAAACAAGGTAGAATGAAAGAATTAAAACACTTCTTCAGAATAGATTGATCACCGAAAATTTTAAAAGACTTTCCCAATAAGCCAATTTTTTGTGCAATTGAACAAGACACAGACCTAATGTGTTTCTCATAAGTAAATTTGCTGTCGAGAATCACACCTAAAATTTTTAAAGAGTCATACAAAGTTTAAGAAACATTGTCAATGGTGAGATCTGGATGTTGAGGAGCCACTGTCCTTGATCTACTTACAATCATACTTTAGTTTTGTTAGGATTCAACTTCATGCCCTATAATTTGCACCATGCAGTAATTTTAGCTAGATGTCTCTTAATAGGTTTGCTGAAGGTAATTATCTGTTCCCTAGTTTTCAATTTGGTTTTCGTAAAGCCCAAGAACTACTACCCTGAGTAATACCAGATATCACATTCCTATATTCACTATGGTGCCCATCAACAACAACTCTTTGCGATCTATTACTTAAAAATTATGCTAAGAAACGACCCACCCACTCCCAACTGTTTGAGTTTGAAAACAAGGACCTCGTGATTAACAAGGTCAAAGGCAGCACTAAAATCAAGGCCAATCATACGAACTTCCTGACCACAATCAAGGGATTTCTGTACAGTATTGGAGGTTCAAGGGCATCACATTCTCCAAGGCCTTTACGAAAACCAAATTGCAAACAAGGGAACAGATGATCACCTTCAACAAACCTTTTGAACGTTCAAAAACTTTAGATAATAAAGTAGTTATGGAAATTTGGCGGTAATCATTTGGACTTGAGCTACCACAAACACAATTACATAGTGGAGTAACATTACCCATTCTCCAACAAGTGCTAAAAGCACTTTCCTCTTCTTATACAAGTTACTTCATTAATAACTTTCTTAAACAAATTTCCCATAATATATGAACAGAAAATGGAGTAAATTACGCTAAATAGAACTTAAGAACATCTACTAAAGCCTAGATTCTACTCAAAACATTACTGAAAATCACAGCATTATTCCGGAAACCTTACGGTAGGTAATTTAAACAGAACAATCAGTTAAAGTGAAAGCCTCCCCGCGGCTTCTCGTTATAGCCCCAATCACAAATAGCAGCAGTAATATTTAATTAATTTCTATTAAAAATTCTATAGGAACAATAATGCATTTGTATAGACAAACAAAACTGTTATTCGTGATAACAAAAGTTATCCAATTAGAATGATAGATTTCTAATCCATATATAAATATTCAGAGTATGTATACATAAGAATACACACGATAAAATTATAAAAAAAAAAATGTAAAATTACGGCTATTACACAATAGTTAATATGTATACAGAACATGGGCTAGTTAATAAACATTCACACACTTTACAAAGTTACACAATTTAATTCTTAAACATATAAGCGTAAAAAATACCTTTTTAATTTCTTTAGATGACGAGTTTCGGTTTATGTCAGTATTCAGTAAATAGAAAGGATTCCGACGTTGACTATCGCTTAAATGTTCATTATTTCTAGAAATAATTCAATAATGAAATAGGATTGTATACCCTAGCACCAACAAAACAAATTCACGAAAGGTGTGATAGCTTATCATAAGAATAGGCATTTATAGAAACATTTGAAAGGCAATGCTGCATCAAATGATAAAGATAGTGACCAAAAAAAGAAGAAAAAAAAAAAAAAACAAAGACGACTACATTTTAGGCTATGTAATGCATACTATGACGAAGAAATGTTAGTTGGTTACACAATAATGTATAAATATAGATGTTTCCAATGCTTCTGTAGTCCTCTGTGTATTTTCATACCGATTAAAAAAAACTGCGAGAGAAAAATTTCGTTGTAGGTTAGTATCACTTGCTATGTTTATCGTGATAACATTGGCTTTTAATGTCTACGAACCTTATTCCTCCTTGGCTTAGCAACTGATAAAATAATGACATATCCAGCAATACTTTTTTTTTGCAAAATTTTTAACCGATTGCAGTATTGCAACCAAATTGCAATATATTGCAATATCGCATACATATTCGTGATTGGCAGCATCAAAATACTGAATTTTTCTCATTTTCAGTTTTTATTTTTTCGTTTTAAACAAACTTTACAGCGAAAATCAAGGTAATGTAAAAATAACTTCAAGTATTCATTGTCTTTTGAAAGCTCCAAAAGTCAGGAAACCGCTTAAAAAGTAATACATTAGACATGTTTACTTACCATAAAATACTTTGTGTCTAATGTGGGAAAAGGGTTATACATTGTAGGTTGTTGGTTTCGGCGATCATTGCATTTTATTTTAGACACACGAAGACATTTTATCACTAAGTCACTACTCATTAACATAAACCGATATTATTATTATCATTATTATTATTATTATTCCTAGCTAAGCTATAACCCTAGTTGGAAAAACAGGATGCTATAAGCCCAAGGGCTCCAACGGAATATAGCCCAGTGAGGAAAGAGAATAAGGAAATGAATAAACTACAAGAGAAGTACTAAACTATTAAAATAAAATATTTTAAGAACAATAACAACCATTTCAAAAGAACAAGAGGATGAGAACTAATATAGAATATTGTGATCGAGTATACCCTTAAGCAAGAAAACTAACTCAAGGCAGTTCAAGACCATATCACAGAGGCTATGGCACTACTCAAGACTAAAGATCAGTAGTTTGATTTTAGATTGTCCTTCTAGAAGAGCTCCTCTACCTTTACCTAGTGGAAATTAGTCACTGAACTATCACACTGCAGTAGTTAACCCCTTGAGCGAAGAAGAATTGTTTGGTAACGTCAGTGTTGTCAGGTGTATGAGGAGAGAGGAAATTGTGAAAAGAATAGGCTAGGCTATTCGAGGGAAAAATTGGGTTATTGAATATTTCATGTTAAATACTGCTTTGAAATTATGTTCAGTCAATCATTAGCAATTTCGCCTATATAAAAACTGAATATGGTGAACAAATGCATTAAAGTGTGTGCACTATGATCTGTTCGTTTATAATCTCGATTTTGATTCATTCACCTGTTAAAATGTACGATTTCCCCTTTCTATTGTCAATTTCACCTTATGTATGTTGCTAAATTAAATTCCAGCCAAATATTGAACGCCACCAGGACTGATGCAGAATTACAATGAATAACAATCCTGTATTCGATTGTAATAACAGCTTGCTGTCTGACAGTTCCATAACCTTTGTTAATCGCACTCTCTCTCTCTCTCTCTCTCTCTCTCTCTCTCTCTCTCTCTCTCTCTCTCTCTCTCTCTCTCTCTCTCTCTCTCTATATATATATATATATATATATTGCTCGTCACGTTAATCACATACATTTTCCTTACTCCTTTTAAGTCTGACCATTAACCTCTCTTGTTTAGTGGTTGGTTATACCGATGTTGAATTTCTTTAAGTCAACATTTATATAAGATCTAAGTACGAACCAATCGCTACTTATGCTAGCAAGATGTCACTTGCATCCCAAGAAAAAACATGTTTGAGCATTCTTTCAAAGAGCTTAAATAGTTGTTATAGAATTTTCAAGATCTAGTTTAAGGTCATGGAAGTCTTTGTCAGCAGTCATTGCTGGCAATTCACAAAGTTGAGTCAGAAGCCTTAGAAAACTAGCAAAAACTTATCATATCAGTCTGGGAGTAGAGGCTGTAACACTTATGAAGTGGATAAGAGAACAAGCTGATGAGCGCCAAGCACAGCTTTAGGTGAAGGTTGCTCAAAAGGCTTCAGACACATACAACAACACGAGCATTCCTACCCACAGAACAACTTAATGTGCTCACTCTTCACAGAACTACACTGAAGGTAGCTTAGAATCACATAGCCACTGCACTGTTGCAACTAAGAATACTGTCCTATTTGTTGTACATAAATTCACACCTGAGTGTGCTCCATTACAACTGAAAGCTGCATGGAAGACAATTGCCAAACTGCCACACAAAACATGTTGCAAATAGACTTCATCAGCCACGTTCGTATGTTGGCCATCCTTGATATACATTCATTCATTCTGCTCAAAACAACATTTATGACAGAGGCAAGGATAAACAACGAGATCCTACTTCTTCATTGATAGATAATCTTGAAGGACCTTCCAACTCCCACGAATCGATGGGGAACAAATCAGCCTCTGGCTAACCAATTTTGTATCCCAGGGTGTTGCCAACATGAAAACTGAGCAACTAACGTTATTCCTAACCCTAGTAATAATAATGTTTGTTGTTTTGTAGAATAATATAACTAGAAACTCATTTAAACCAGAAATTTAACTTGGGTACAGTTTTCTACCTGAATTCTGATTCGATTTCCACTTTATTTATTCCATTTGGGATACTAATTTTCCTTATTACAGTTTTACATGACAAATTTGCTGACGTTATTTAATCTATGCTGGCTATCTAAGTTGATCCTAATCTCTTAACCTCTGTATCAAAACTTTTTGTCTAAGTGTATGTACAATGGCTATATTCTAACTATACTGTAGTATATTTTTTTAGCGCGACTCACAGGGGTGCCCTTTTAGCTCGGAAAGGTTCCTGATACCTGATTGGTCGAAATTATCTTTGTCCGAACACCTTCATTGTTCTCAAATAATTACAAAGTAATTAGAATCGAAACTTATTTATCAACATATAGTTATCCATCAGATATATGTTTTGTCAATAAACAATGTGAAAGAATAAATATATTATAAAGTATCGTCATGGTAAGTCTAAATTTAATAACCCAATCCGCCGAAGTCAACGATGGCAGCTTATTTTCGGATGCACGCTTTGTAATTTTGTAATTTTTCTCATATTTTAACACAAATTGGGATAAATTACACTCAGCATAAGTTAAATATGTTATAATAAACTTTCTTTTAATACCAGAATTTACCAAAAACACGGAATTAATAAAATCCGATATTTGTGAAAACTTATGATGAGGTAAAAGAACAGCCTGCAGCGGCCTGGCGGGAAAACAATCCCTTCTGACAGTCATAGACGCAGTTTTTTTTCTTGATTTAGTTCGGCATATTCCTTTCAGTTTAAATAGTCTTGCCTTGTTTCTCTTCGAAATATTTTGCTTAGTATTTTCCCACATTCCTGTTCCTCACCTAATATCTATCTATTTTCCCCGATATCCCTTCTTTCATATATGGGATATCTGCAATACGATTCCTTATGTTTTGTACCTTACTTCAGTATGTAAGTAATAATAACAACATAAATTTTATGCTGTGTAGCAAGTAAAGCCTATTCTCTAACCCTGATCAGTAGCTCATATTATATCAAATGAAATTAAGCATAATACTTTTTTTTATTCCTGCCTCTACACTATTTTAATGAGACTAGCACGAGCTTCCCTTCAAGCCAACACTTTCCAGAGGAAAAGAAATAAGGAATCGTAGTGCGGATATCCCATATAGGAAAGAAGGGATATCGGGGAAAATAGATAGATATTAGGTGAGGAACAGGAATGTGGGAAAATACTACACAAAATATTACGAGAAAGACAATGCAAGACTATTTAAACTGAAAGGAATAGGCTGAACTAATATATATATATATATATATATATATATATATATATATATATATATATGTTTTTATATATATACATATATATATGTTTATATATATATATATATATATATATATATACATATATATATGTATATATATATATATATATATATATATATATATATATATATATATATATATATATATATATATATATATATAAACATATATATATGTATATATATATATATATATATATATATATATGTATATATATATAAAAAAAACTGCATCTATGACTGTCAGAAGGGATTGTTTTCCCGCCAGGCCGCTGCAGGCTGTTCTTTTACCTCATCATAAGTTTTCACAAATATCGGATTTTATTAATTCCGTGTTTTTGGTAAATTCTGGTATTAAAAGAAAGTTTATAATAACATGTTTAACTTATGCTGAGTGTAATTTATCCCAATTTGTGTTAAAATATGAGAAAAATTACAAAATTACAAAGCGTGCATCCGAAAATAAGCTGCTGTCGTTGACTTCGGCGGATTGGGTTATTAAATTTAGACTTACCATGACGATACTTTATAATATATTTATTCTTTCACATTGTTTATTGACAAAACATATATCTGATGGATAACTATATGTTAATAAATAAGTTTCGATTCACATTACTTTGTAATTATTTAAGAACAATGTAGGTGTTCGGACAAAAATACTTTCGACCAATCAGGTATCAGGAACCTTTCCGAGCTAAAAGGACACCCCCGTGAGTCGGTGCAAATATGCACCGCTAAAAAAATTGACTATAAGTAGTTGCACGTCCTAATACACACTTATAATGAGGCACATTAGCAAAAGACTGTCCCGCTACCCAAACACATTTAGTCCTCGAAGTTTCACTAGATTTTCTGAATCTGAATAATTAATGACTCTCCTATATCCCCTAAAAGAACTTCATTGCCACCCAGTGTAACGATTTAACAACACTTTCCTTTGATTTTACCCAAACTATTATACAGTTTATATGGTGAAATAATAGGTTAAATACTGGTCAGGTATTGAAGCCGAATTTTCCTTATATTGTATGGCACTTCAACATAAAATTCTTCACAAACAGATGGCAGTTCTTATTTCTGACCGAGGCAAAACGGATTACTCTTATCCAAAGTGACCAAATACAAAATTCAATGCTTTCTCTTATCGACTCAGAGCAACAGTTTTATGTTGTAACTTTTTGGTGCGCACTTTTTATTTTGAAACCACTCTGTTAACTAGCACTGTGTTTAATTTGACTTCGAACATTTCTCAAGTTTTCTTCTACGGCCATCCAAAAAATGGTAGTTGTGACGACAAAAATAATTGACGGCTTCTGTGCTTTCCACACAAATTCTCGAATTACCCAAAAGATAAGTTCAAAGATCTTACGATGTTCTTACAAAATTCTTTACTTGCATTAATAGTAGAGCGAAAATATGATAACACACTTCCCTTCCTCTCATCCCTGTCATAAACATAAAAAAAAAAAAAAACAGTTTTTCACTTAACTTTCTATCCAGACTGAAAAATTGACCTCGAGTGCAATCATGCGTAGACAGTCTACAATCATTGCCTAGAACGTGTTTTAAAAACACCTTCATCGTACAGTTTACCCTCAGATACTACAATTCTTTCCATTACATGTAATTATTGTTATTATTAATAGCTAAGCTACAACCATAGTTGGAAAAGCAAGATGATATAAGCCCAAGGGCTCCAACAGGGAAAAATAGACCAGTGAGGAAGGGAAATAAGAAAATAAATAAACGATATAAGAAGTAATGAAGAATTAAAATAAAATATTTTAAAAAACATTAACAACATTAAAACATATTTCAAATATAGACTATAAAAAGATTCAACATAAAAACATTTGCTGCAAGTTTCAACTTTTGAAGTCCTACTGATTCAACTATCTGATTAGGAAGATCATTCCACCCACTGGAATAAAACTTCTATAATACTGTGTAGTATTGAGCCTCATGATGGAGAAGGTCTGAATTTTAGAATTAACTACATGGCTAGTATAAGGAGCAGGGTGGAACTGTCCGGGAAGATCTAAATTTAAAGGATGGTCAGAATTACGAAAAATCTTATGTTCCTAAGATTAGATAGCCTCATCCATTAGCTACCACGGTGGTATGTTAATTTCGCTTTGAAGGGCACATCCTTAATTGAACAGGAATGGGTTCAACATATATATATACATAACTTCCGAAATTTACAAGTATAAATGTTCAACGTTAAAATTAATCATTCAGTATGCATATAAAATCAACAATAAATAATCAATGAAATACATTTTACTCAGTAATGCAGTGATATAAAAAGGGTACAAAAGTCTGCGTTTAAATTTTCCAGAAGCCTATCACAACCTCCTTCCTGAGAATTTTAAAGAAGACTTCATATTTTTTAATAAAAATAGCTTCAGTCATTCCAAGGTACCCGACTGAATAACTTGTATATACAACTTTTTATCTGGTCCGTGAGATTTTTTTTTGTCGGCCTACCTTCACACACACACACACACGCACGCACACACACACACGCACACACACACACACACACACACTACCTTGGGAATAACATAACCAATCGAAAATACATATAAAGAGAAGTTCATCTATACTGGCAAGAATTCTAACCTACATAAGGCAAGACAGTCGACTTATCCACTGATCTATCGAAAAAGATAAAAGTTGATCTCTATTTTACTCATATATTCCTCTTGAATTCAGGTATTTGTAATTACAATCAAAATCAACCCATCTCCACCATGTTACCTGAGTACTAAGTTTGTATAACACACGGCTGTCTTAATAATTTTGTTACTATAACAAAGGATTTTCATTATAGTCATAAATAGTTCCCAAATGGGAATTCATATAAGATAAGTGTATTTACTCGCGTCTAAGACTGTAGCATATGTCAATAAGCTATCAAGAGATATCCAAGATAACATCGACCTTGGTAAAATGATCGTGTCGAATTCATGAGTTTTCACTTAAAATCGAAATGAAACCATTCCAAATATGATAGCCGGTTGATAATTTTTTTTTATGATACAGTACAGTTTAGATCAACTGTATCGATTTAGAGGTTAAGGTTAGAATTCTATCCAAGTGGATGATGCTATTTTCTTTAATTAATTTCCTATGGATATATTATTTATAAAGGTAGTTGCAATGAATTCAATATCGAAAACAATGTGTTTTGTGGTTCATTTAAAAAAAATATTAAAGTTACGTGTGTCAGTGTAAAAATACCACACACACACACACACACACACATACACATATATATATATATATATATATATATATATATATATATATATATAGATATAGATATATATATATATATATATATATATATATATATATATATTACTTATCAGTCACAAAACTGCACGTGACATATATTAAAGGGTAAAATCCACAGGAAACAGGAAAGGAAAAGACCAGGTACCAAGCGCTTTCGTGTATTACGTACACTTCTTCAGGGTACAAAGAAGTGTACGTAATACACGAAAGCGCTTGGTACCTGGTCTTTTCCTTTCCTGTTTCCTGTGGATTTTACCCTTTAATATATATATATATATATATATATATATATATATAAATGTGTGTGTATCTTATAATGATAGTTGAGATATAGAGATTATATCACATGTTTGTATATCGGTATGTTTATATACTTACAAACAGCTGTACAACGAAGCTCCTCGTTTTACAGCAATAATGAGACTAAAAACCACTAGAAAATCAACACCAGAGGCAGTGATTAAAGGCTTCTCATCTAATCAAATCGCATAATGAATGACCCAAACAAGGATTTCTTCAAACGCAATAAAGCATGTTAAGTTTGAAAGTAATACGTGTGTCTGTCTCTGTTGGCCTGTCTCCTGGGCGTTCATGAGCGCCAGCTGGACTAGGTGGCGTGAACAAATAAGCGTGAATGATTAATGAGGAGGAGAGCCGTGCCATAACTACTGTACCTCTTGCTTTGCCTTTTCCTCACAGCAAACGTTTAGTTCCTGTTTATTCTAAGCCCCTGATACCTCACCTGCTCTCCTCTTTTTTAAAATGCGGTTATTGATATCATCTCTAATACAACTTGAGAAATTCGCTCAGATAATCAAAACAACTATCTTCCCCATCTATATTATCATTATCGAACATTATCTTCTATCTGGCACCCCGGGGATACATGTGGCCTTCGGGAACTTGTGATACATATCATCTTTATTTTTGTGTTATTACTTTGACGTCATCAAGCGAAGCAAGTATCTTAAATCGTTCTATTGGTTTTCTACTTCTTGTCTTGAGATTTTCAAACGGGTCAACACTGCATTGATGATATTTATATTTTATCCTTATCAGCCTCTTAGTATACCCACAACTACAACAAATGCAGATTTTTCTAGTCAACTGCAGGACAAAGGCCTCATATATGTCAATTCCCGTCTAGGGTTTCGCCAGTTTTCACCACCTCGCTGGCCAATGCGGATTGGTGATGGTGGGAGATTTTGGTCTGATCGTTCACAGCAAACCAACTTAGTATGGCTGTCCCTGACTAGCACAACCTTGCTGATACAATCTAACCTGACTACATTAATTATACTAGGAAATTAACGATAGTTTATACTGAATAATCTAAAACATAACTTAAATATTACACTAATTCTAAATAAATAAGTAATGCAGCTTCGTTTCCTTAATTTCAATCTTCATTTAGTATTTTGGAAGATAGTTTTTCTCTTCGCGAGCTGCTGTTCCAATCATTCACTGCATTTCACAAGTTGTTGATGCCAGCAACACTACTTTCTTCGAAATCAATTTGAATTTTTATCCACTTCTACATAAGTCCGAAAGTTTTTTTTTATCCTTCATCAATCAGCCAAACTATAATGACAAGGTAGTAAATTAAAGAAATCATTAACTTTCATCTCAAGCTTAAATCTAGCATCTACCATGGCCAAATTAATACTACGTGTAGAGCTTACAATTTCCAATGCAGCACAGAAATCCTTTGATTGTGGTCAGGAAATTCGTATGGATGGCCTTGAATTAGTGCTGCTAAATAGTCGAGAAAATGTCCTTTCTTGAAAATAGATTACATTGCTCACAAACTTTCAGGAATTCCCTAAACTCCCATCATGTTTCATTTGCAGAATTACCATGAAGAGAATCATGTAGGCTTTGCCAATTCTCGATTATCAATCCATTTCCCTTCTCTTCCTCTCACAGCGTAATATATCTTTTTTCTTGGAATCTCTGAACGACCAAAGCCCTCGTATATAATACCTTTGCCTTTTGCCATTCAGAAAAGTTGTTTAAATGTTTCATTGCACAAGAAACCAGACACCTTTAACCTTCAAATTTCTAGAATCAATATTAATATCCACTTCAGTCATATCCCCAATTACTGGCACTTATGATCTGCTTCACACACGGGCTTACGTGGATTTTTTCTGCCTACTTCATTTGCCAGAGGGTTTAACTTCTTATCTACACCATGCTGTTATATCTCCAATATTGATAAAAAAGCAGATTTAACACGTGAACAGCAAATGTAGACTATTCATACTACTCGTCTGTATATGCAACATAATGCGTGAATTTCTATTCTACTAGTTATAATTATTAATAATCGAATCATTATATTTTTTAGCATTATTGGTAAATTACAATAAAGCGACAAACAAAGTGAAGACGAAAATAAATAATGCAAGGTGCATAATAAGCATATTTAAGTAAAAGTCAGGTAAAAAAATATAATTGTTCATCCAACCACTTGATTTACCATTTAACCGTGGATGGAATTTTAATTTTAGTGTTCCGTGTCTTTATTGAGCTCATTCTAAAAAAAATATCTAACGATTTTACGTAAAAGAAGGTTTAAAAGATGGCAGAGGCAAGGGGCAGTGACATTGTCCTATCAAGCAGGACAATGTCCTAGAGACTGACCATATATACATATGATCACCGCCTAAGTCCCTCTCCACCCAAGCTAGGACCAAGGTGCAAGGGCAATGGCTGCTGATGACTCAGCAGATAGACCTATGGGCTTCCCCAAACCCCCATCCTTAGTTCCCAAGGATAGTGAGGTTGCAGCGACCAAGGAAACTAACGAGTTTGAGCGGGACTCGAACCCAGTCTGGCGTTCACCAGTCAGGGACGTTACCACATTGGCCACCACAACCCTATCTATCTATTTCATTACTTATTAGTGTAGACGACTAAAAATCTATGCCAATTCCTTTCATTGATTCTCTATATGAAATCAATCAATTTCACAGACTCAACCCCACACCTACATTTCTATTCTTTTATCATCTGCCGCTGGACGTTTATCTCAATGCTGAGGTATGACCTCATCTTTGGCTTTACTCCCTTAGATGGAAGGGCTATAAAACGATTCACTCCTTTTTGGTATCTCACAGATTCCGGAATGCGAGGTCAAACTGTCCATTTTTTTTCTAACAGTCTGCTTTCATTTTTTAAGAAACTCTAAGTTAATAGTTAGTAATGAAATTATCGATATTGATATTCTCTTACCAGCAAAATAGGCAATGATAATGTAGCATCCTTTAAAGTACTGATTCACATAACACAATTTAGCAACCCAAGGATTTGTGTTTTTCCAATATTCATATAAAAATGTTTTTATAAAACTGTATACAGACAAATTAATTCATCTATTAATATCTACGCAAACATGATAGAGACAGACAGTTGAAATGGTGCAAGAGATTATCCTAGCAATTTTAAAAGTACGATTATTTTGAAACAAATTATTTATATGGTAATGGGTAGCCATGGTCATGCTAGACTTAATTTTGGGCTGCTGATGAATGAGCCACTTGTATAACAACACACTGCTTGTTTTGCAGTCAATCCAGTACTACTGTATATGAGTTCACGTCGTTGTTACGAAAGAATCTTTTATATTGGTGTAACAGAAGGAGACATGTTGAAACAAGGGACCTCTGTTGCAGACGCATTACAACAACATGCAACGACTATTACGATAGCGCCGTTGCAAAGAGAGAACTGTCGTTGACACAATGCGAAAGTGGCACTGGGCCGATGCCTGTCACTTAAGCCCTTGTTTTGTCTGTGGGCGTCGCTTGTTGTTGCAGATGCTCTTACTGTTACTCGGGTGTTTCTTTAGGGACACAAGGCAATTAACACTTCACTGGAAGTCAGTTGCAACAATGAAAATCTTGACTAAACTCCGGACATTTTCGTAATTCAATAAGGAAGATTATATATATATATATATATATATATATATATATATATATATATATATATATATATATATATACACACACCTATATATATATATGTGTGTGTGTGTTTGTATGTACGTAAAAAGCACTATATAAGATCGAGCATAATATGAATATAAAATATAAAGAGGGAAAGGCACCCCAAGTTAAAATTAAATCGCCTCTGATAATCTATAAAGGATCGTATACTGATCAAGGAAATTTCACGTCCTTGTTCAGATAAGATTGACGGAGAGAGAGAGAGAGAGAGAGAGAGAGAGAGAGAGAGAGAGAGAGAGAGAGAGAGAGAGAGAGAGAGAGAGAGAGCGGAAATCAGGATAAGCTTGTGTCAGTTTGGGATTAACAACCGGAGATGGAAAATAAATCCTTCTCTCGTCATCCTTCTCATCCTTTATATATCTATTGCTTTTATATGCCTGTATGTATGTATGTTTTAAAACTCGCAAAAAAAAAAAAATTGCAAAGATGTCCTTAAAATTAGAACTCATAATATTGATTTAGCAACGATTTTCGTATTGGCTCCACTTCGGTTCACATCATTATTACTAATGATTGGTATACGGAAAATAAGTTAACTTTGAACATCTTTGAGATGTGGTCATATATTGCACGCACAATTACTCAATTAAATGACCCGATGCCAGAGATTTGGACCAAAATTGGGAACTTTATAGACTTTGGCCACTAATCTAAAATGTGTTTCAACTCCTCGAGACCAAGCAGGAGAACGATATTCAAAACACGAGAGAATTAAATAATTATTACATTTCCTTTAGAAATATACAATTCTTTTTTAGTTGAAGAAGAAGCAGACTGGACGGTTTCTCAAAATAAAAATGGAATTTGCAATAAGACAATTAAAACTTAATTTTTGTCCTAGTTACACATAGTTACTGAATGTTTTTCCTATTAACCCTTTTCCATTTTAGAAAAGGTGGTAAAAGATATGAATCATTGTAGCACTCAGTGTCACTACAGATAAGATTGCTTGTTTTAAACTTTTTTTTTTCTTTAATTTGATACCAGGGAATACCCATTCATTGCTGCGTTTACAAGTGACTAGAAGGATAAGATAAGGTAAAACCAAGGACCTTGTAACGCACACAAAATACAGCAGCAGTAAGTTAAGGCACGTGGTCTTCGTGGGAATGCAAAAATGGATCGTTGAACCAACTTTCTTTTCCGGAAATAAAGTACTTATGTTTGCATAATATATGTGGTGTGAGAGGAATTAATTTCTCTAAATTAATGGTAAAAATGTTAGAGCTGGTGAAAGGGTAAATTATAACACTTAGAGTTGCTTCTATTATGTGGAAAGAACAAAAGTGAATAGTTTGTAAAAGAAATGTGTATTATTCAGAAGGGCTAGCTGCTAGGAAGTAAGAGGAGAGATTGGCCTCGAAGTGGTTGGATAGATGAAGTGAAATAATTTTTGGAAAAAAAGGGGCACTTGCATCCAGGAAGCTCAAGGCTGTATACAAAGCGGGGTTAATTATACAGTGTGACTTGAACGTTCAATGGACATCCGTGTAAAGGCATCATGCGACAAATGTTATGGAAATTCATCCAAGATTTGGAATTTAAAAGATGTACGCAAGAGTACTTTGCATTGCTCGCTTCTAGTGCCACCATCTGTTGCGGGAAACAGCTTAATCCTGGAAAAGCTATTGGGGCGTCCAGTTGGTCGCCAAGTCAGTGACTTGGGGGAAAATGTTCTCGGAGATCGCAGCGAGGATATAGTCTGCTTTGTTGTTTGAGCGAGCGACGCCCTTGATGCGAGACTGAACTGTGGTGCCCTGGAACCAGGCGAACGCTTCTCTGTTGGCGAAGGGCGGCAATTTCATCGATGCTGCGGCGTGGTCGAAGAGTCAGAGTCGGTGGGCGGTATTGTAAAAAGGGTAGGGCGAAGCAGTGGACGAAAAAGGCGGTGAGGAGCAGTTACTTATTTGGCAACGTTGGTGTTAAGGGCTTACACAGAGGCGAGGTGAATGCAAGTGAGGTTTATTCAACAAATAACGAGCTTACATACAAATTGTTAAGAACAACGTTGCAAAAATTCAAAATACATGAAACGGGTGATGGCAAGCTGAAACACTGATTTCTATTATTAGTACGGGAGAGAGGGAGTGATAAAAAAACAATAGTGTATGAGCGTGTATAAAACACGTGCGGTACAGTATATATATAAACACACACACACACACACACACACATATATATATATATATATGTATATATATATATATATATATATATATATATATATATATATATATAAATATGTCAGTAAGTGATAATAAGCAGTTCATTATATTACGCGTACACACAACTGTAATTAAAGATGGAAGAAAAAATATCTACATAACAGAGCAAATCTCCTGTATTTCATTGACTTTTCTGATAAACTCAAACCCGGTATGTTAGAAATGTGATTATTTGTTTAAGGACAAAAAGGAGAAAACGGCCTAAGAACACCCTGCTCAGAGGAGGGGTTTTCACGTGGGTGGCTGAGTGGTGCTGGCCTCTCAGCATATGATTATTTACACAGCATGCCAAAAAAAAAAAAAAAAAAAAAAAAAAAAAAAAAAAAAAAAAAAAAAAAGCATGAGAGGAAGGGGATTAGGGAGGGAAGACACGAGATGGGAAGATGTTTGGAAAATTATGCCTAAAAAGGATTCTATCAGCTGCCGATATTTCTAAGTCATATAACGAAGACGATTTTTTTCTATATTAAATAAAAAACAAAAGTGAATAATTTATCTCGCTTTTTATCACGATTAAATCATAATAAATAGAGCTGATATCATCAACATTATTTCCTTTTTTTCTGTTCTCAAAAAAATCTGCTACCTTAAGATTAAATTTTGACAAATAATTGAACTAATGATCCAAACATTAGTAGTCGATAACTTATCTTTTTGAATAAAACTAAACCATTTAAATGATGTATTAAACGCCATAATAATTAAACCATTCTAATAATAAGAAATGCTTCAAAATGTCCCACCGGATTAACCTTACAGGAATATAAATGAACTGTCATTTCATAACCAGCTGGTTTAATCCCGTCTCCAACCAAATGAATCTTGAGACTAAAACTAAATGACTCCGAAAATTCAATCACTGAAGAAAATAATGTTACCAAAAGAAAGAAAATCTTAATTGACTTGAGCAAAAAAAAAAAAAAAAAAAAAATCACACATGTAACAGAATGAAAACGAATCGGACTATAAGCGAAGTATTTCACAAAATGTATTTTCAGAAAATTATATAAATTTACACATGAGTTATGTGAAAAAACGTGTGTGCTCCAATATATTACGTGTGAGAAACTGCATATAGTTCCATAAGACAAATATCTTAAATATATTTAAATATATTCAAAACAAGTACGAAATATAAATCTAAAGCCGGGTACACACACGCGTACAAAAGAACGTAAGGCAACATGTTCGTGTTACAAAAACGCCAGTGTGGACGGAGGCTCGAGCCCACGACCCGTTATTATCATTATTATTATTATTACTTGCTAAGCTACAACCCTAGTTGGAAAAGCAAAATGCTATAAGCTCAAGCTCTCCAACAGTGAAAATAACCAAGTGAGGAAAGGAAATAAGGAGACTACAAGAAAATTAATTAACAATTAATATGAAATATTTGAAGAACAGTAACATTAAATAAATATTTCATGTATAAACTATGCAATCTTTTAACAAAACAATGGAAGAGAAATAACATAAAATAGTGTGCCAGTGTACCCTCAAGCAAGAGGTCTCTAACCCATGACAGTGAAAGACCATGATACAGAGGCTATGGCACTACACAAGACTAGATAACAATGGTTTGATTTTGGAGCGTCTTTCTCCTAAAAGAGCTGCTTACCATAGCTAAAGACTCCCTTCTACTCTTACCAAGAGGAAAGTAGCCACTGAACAATTACAGTGCAGTAGTTAACATCTTGACCGAAGAAGAATTGTTTGGTAATCACCGTGTTGTCAGGTGTATGAGGACATAAGCGAATATGCAAAGAATAGGCCAGACTATTCGGTATGTGTAGGCAAAGGGAAAATGAGCCATAACCAAAGAGAAGGATCCAATGTAGTACTGTCTGGCCAGTCAAAGAACCCAATAACTCTCTAGCGGTAGTACCTCAACGAGTGGCTGGTGCCCTGGCCAACCTACATGTTGTTGTGCTACGAGGCCATTCCCACCAATTGTCGGTAAATGCCCGTCGCATCAAAAGGATCTTGCGTTACGTATTTCGAAGTGTGTGGATGGAAAGTGAGTTGCACGACGCTTATCAACTGGCCACTCAACTTGATGACACCAAGAAGAACCAGATTTTATTGTCTGATCACCTCTGATTACCTTTCTTGATAGAAGTAACGAGATTAAGAACTGGTATATTGTGTGTGTGAGAGAGAGAGAGAGAGAGAGAGAGAGAGAGAGAGAGAGAGAGAGAGAGAGAGAGAGAGAGAGAGAGAGCCGTAATATAGTTCTACCTCTTTTACTACTGTCCACCTGAAATGAGGAGAAGAACATAACATTGAATATCACTCCTCTATATATGGACATCAGATGTTATGAGATGCCTAATATATCTGCTTGACATTGACTTTTACTTTATTTATTTTGCCTTGCATGACTGTTTGATTTGAGGGATCCTGACATATAAGGTCATTCACGCCGAATGAATGGTCATCAATGTTCTTGAATTAATTGATGGTCGCTCCTTGCTGGATCCAAGATCGTATAACTGCTTGTCTTATTTACTAAAGAACACTTGAAAAATGCATAAGTGAGTAAAGAACTGTGTTTTTATTGCAATACAAGAATCGAGTTTTGATCAACCTTCACCATTAAGTCCCTTTATCTTTAAAACGAATTATTTTTGACAGAGATTATCAGGTTTCCTGTAGATATTCTTCTTAATTGATACCCATAGATATGATTGATATCTATGATTACAAGAACGATGCTGCTTATTGTATATTCCATGATTATAAACCTGGAGAGGAGAGAGAGAGGAGAGAGAGAGAGAGAGAGAGAGAGAGAGAGAGAGAGAGAGAGAGAGAGAGAGAGTAGGGTGATGAGTTTATCTAATTACTGAAATTTATCATTTTGAAATGGTAATGATAATTTTGCATTATTTTGACATTTCATTTAGGGACTTGTTTTATGACAAACTTTCTGAAGTATTTATTCGCGTAAATATAGATATCATATAGCTTTTATTCGCTTAACCTCATAATATGAATAGTTAAAGAGTTTCTAAAAGACCGCAAGCCTTTCCTTCAGTGACCATTCAGTAAAAACCTTATTTATCTTGACAAATATAAAACACTATTTTCTTTTAAAATAATTATTTTTCATGCTTTCCTAAAGAAAATATTTGTATTTCTCTCAAACTTCAATTTTTTGTCATTTTCTACATTTTGGAACAACATTTTAGCGAGTAATTCCCGACCATTCTATATTCTTGACTGCCACCATCTTTTATTTCTCTTCCTCTTTGTGAAGTAATGTATCAAGCGTTTGCGGTATCTGCGACTTGTACGTTGGCTTTTGTAAAGTCGTCGGTAAACATCAGTGACAGACTGATCGGCGATCGCAGTGGAATGCAATGAAGTTACACTCCTGACGCGCTACACTTGTGCCCTCAACATTTTGACACCTTGATACGCGTATATTCGTAACACTGTTGCGCTACAGTGCTCTGCTTGCGTGTATGTACCCGCCTTAAGGGAGCAAATTAATG
The DNA here is from genome assembly GCF_036898095.1 of Palaemon carinicauda. NCBI lineage: Eukaryota > Metazoa > Arthropoda > Malacostraca > Decapoda > Palaemonidae > Palaemon > Palaemon carinicauda. The sequence goes on from NC_090764.1 coordinate 49,108,397, forward strand.
AAAAAGAATCAAGAGATTGATTAACTGATACAAAACTAGTTATTTATAACAATAACAACAACAATAATATCATTATCCTCATTGTTCTTCTACATCATCGCCTTCAATGGATGTTGAACCCTTAAGGTCATCGACAATCATCTTGGCTAAAAATCTATTGGTAATTGTTTACAACACCACGCTCTCCATTTACTCCAAAATAATGCAATCCTGCAGTTCTCATCCTCTTGCACAGTAATTAAGTGGTTATTTAAATCCTGGGAAAGCAATAATTACCAAGATATGTTGAGGAAGGGGGAAGGGGTTATAAAAAGAAAAGAGCTCGGTTTTCTCACTAAACGACTTGGAACTGACATGTCAACATAGTCAATCAAACAGAATTCATGATGCCAGCGTACATAAACAGAAGTTCGTGATGCCAGCGTACATTTGATATACTGTATATTCAAAATATACTTAATTAAACATTGAGTGATTACTCAAAAGTGTCGCTATTTGTAAATTGCATATTCTATGGACATTTTTGAGTAATTAATCCATTCTTAACTAAGTATATTTTGAATATACAGTTAAGAAATAAGTAATTACAATAATGATTCTGAAAGCATTATGCATGCCTTAGAATAAATTGATAATAAAATAGATTTTATTGGAAATATAATAAAAAAGTAACAGCAAAAAAAAAAAAAAAAAAACTAACACAGAAAACTACTTGTAATACCATATAGATAAAAAGCATTTAAAATATACCCCATCTGTTAACAAGAACTTTACTTAATCTAGCATTTCAAACAGTTAAACACCGAAAATAAAAATGATAATGCAATTTTTGTCATCTTGGCGACGCAAATCAGAAGAGGATTTGCCAAATTCTAAGAATGTGTATTATACCAATGTGCCGAAGACGCTCTCCAACATAAAAAAATATATATATATATATATAAATTAAAAGAAAGTGTATGTGATATAGTGTCAGGTCAGAAAATGGATGAAATGTTTTATTAAGAACATTTATTATTATTATTATTATTATTATTATTATTATTATTATTATCATTATTATTATTATTATCATTATTATTACTGGCTAAGCTACACCCCTAGTTGGAAAAGCAAGATGCTATAAACCTACGGGCTCCAACAGGAAACATACTCCAGGGAAGAAAGGAAATAAGTATATAAACTATATGAAAGATAATAAACAATTAAAATAACCTTATTCTAGAAACAGTAACAACATCAAAACAGATATTTTATATATAAACTATAAAAAGAGACATGTAAGCCTGTTCAACATAAAAACATTTGCTGCAATTTTGAACTTTTGAAGTTCTACCGATTTAAATACCCTATTAGGAAGATCAATACAGAACATGGTCATAGCTTGAATAAAATTTTAGAATAAAGTGTAATATTGAGCCCTATGAAGATGTCCTGATTATCAGAATTAACTGCATGCTTAGTATTATGATATATGTACAATGGGTAGCTTTTAGAATATCCCTGTTATTTATTAATGGAAATCATTCAGGTTAACTTTAGAAAATAAGATTTGTGAACACGGTCAAAAGCTTCAATTGTTTGGTGTCCGTCTGTTAATATGAGAGAGAGAGAGAGAGAGAGAGAGAGGAGAGAGAGAGAGAGAGAGAGAGAGAGAGAGAGAGAGAGAGAGGAGAGAGAGAGAGAACAACAACATTATTAATCACACGTATTATATCATTGACAAAATACAATGAAATAAGTTCGAATATATATATATATATATATATATATATATATATATATATATATATATATATATATATATATATATATATGTATGTATATATATAAATATATATATATATATATACACATATTATATAATATATATATATATATATATATATATATATATATATATATATATACGTATATAATATATGAGAGAGAGAGAGAGAGAGAGAGAGAGGAGAGAGAGAGAGAGAGAGAGAGAGAGAGGAGAGAGAGAGAGAATAACATTATTCATCACACGTATTGTGCTATTGACAAAATACAAAAATACCTTCCAATAAGAGAGAGAGAGAGAGAGAGAGAGGAGAGAGAGAGAGAGAGAGAGAGAGAGAGAGAGAGAGAGAGAGAGAGGAGGGGGGGGGGTAACTTTTAGTACAACGTTGGGGAGATAATATATTCTGTTTTTGCGCGATGGCGGCTCTAGTCGGGTTTGCATCGTTACATAAGGGGCAGGTGGAATTTTAGTTTAATTGCTCAAGCTAGTTTCTTTAACACGGTCTACAAATGTTTTTTTATCCTTTGTTTCTGTTGTGTAATAATAGTAACTTCCGTTCATAGCGAATCTCTTATTTATACTACTCCCTGTGGACAGCTTTTTAAAGATTAACAGTGGCCATTGATGTCCTTTTAATATTCATTCTATCTTTTTTTTTCTTTAGGATTTTCCTGATTATTTATTCCAACCACGAAGGAATAAAAGGAGTGTCTACTACCCATGTAAGCTTTCCCTCTATCTTAGCTATGCTGAAATATTATCTCAATTCAATCATACACTTAACGTGAACTAAGCGCAAATCGTGGCTGGGGATGACCCCTCACGAAACATCACCCGGGCGTTAATTTGCGCAACGTGAGGTTATTCCAGCGATCCTGATTTGAGACAGGTATCGGCATTCCGTGAAGCAACAACAGAGAGAGAGAGAGAGAGAGAGAGAGAGAGAGAGAGAGAGAGAGAGAGAGAGAGAGAGAGAGAATATACTATAAATAATGAAATATTAAATGAAAAGATCAAAATGGGAAATTGATAAAATAACGGATCAATATATCAGGAGTCAACGAAGATCAATCGTATATTGAAAAAAAAAAAAAAAAAAAAAAAAAGGTTTTCCCCTTATTTCCAGTATCATACGGTATTATACCAGTTCACGAAGGCTTGACTATCCTGTATCACATGGACGATCAGTAATTAGTTTAAAAGTTGGTGGAAGTTACTGAACATTTACATTCTTTGTTTATTGAGAGAGAGAGAGAGAGAGAGAGAGAGAGAGAGAGAGAGAGAGAGAGAGAGAGAGACTTCTAGTTTATATTCATTCTAATGGTGCCTTTTCTGCCATTCATGCCTAAATCTCAGAATAAATGCAAGACAAGAAAATACGAGTCCTATTAAAACGCAAAGAGCCTAATTAATGCCTACAGTGCACCACGTGAGGTGCACTAATCAATCCTGCATTTGTACCAAGTTTATTCTCTTGATGATTAACCTATGTGTAAATTTCTCACCATATCTCTTTAATTCATGTAAACTAATTATATATATATATATATATATATATATATATATATATATATATATATATATATATATATATAAGGAGAGAGAGAGAGAGAGAGAGAGAGGAGAGAGAGAGAGAGAGAGAGAGAGAGAGAGAGAGAGAGAGAGAGAGAGAAAATAACTAACCCTCTTCATGATGCCCGCATATTATTAACAATTAAATTTTCTTTTTGTTACATTACAAGATACACAACTCCAGCTCATACTTTCTTGATATAATATAACAATAAACTAACAAAATAAAAATCAAACAATCAGTTTGCGATGTTAAAAAAAGTCATAATAATAATGATAATCATAGCAACAGTACTTTTCATCATTAATGATAATATAAATAAAACCAATAATAATACTTTGCACATGACGAGTATTTCCCACCCCCTGTTCTGCATGCGTTGTTTCGTGGTAGCTGAACACTACTATTCCGTCTGCACACATACCCAGTAGGGCGTAACCAAGAAGAAGAGGAACAGCAGAGAGGGTGTGCGTGGGTGGTGGTGGAGCGGGCAGAAAAACTGGAGCCCTGTATCCACGTGCTGGCGGCAGCTCTGGCTCCCACCCGAGTCATGTGTCAAGTTCTGTGAGCTCTGAGGTGTCGAATGTCTACTCTGAGGCTCAGGTGACACCACTGGTTGTCAAACCTCAAAGGGTCAGGTGGCACTAGATACAGCCGATCCTGTTGATAGCAGCCGCAGTCTCTCACTATAGTTGATGAGAACCTGAAGATTTTTCGGATTACATAGACCCTAAATCTAAGAAAGAGAGGGAGAGAGAAAGAAAGAGAGGGTGAGAGAATTCATGTTTCTGGCCAATCTAAACTAAGAAGAGAAAGTGGGATAATGGAAGATCTTTCATAATCACTTGACTTGAAGGGTGTGAAAAACAGTGGAGCAGCACCAGTGATGACTCTGATGAGGGTGCCAATTAGGTGTCCAAGAGAATGGAAAAAATTCTCTCTTTACTATAAGAACTGGGAGCATAAGCTCAACAAATAATAGAAATACAATAAAATATATGATTACACTGACAAATATGCCATATATGTAGAAAACGCTCTACGACTTTCAGCTTTCTTAAATGAGAGCTAAAGAACTTCAATCAACTGCAACATTGAAGGCTTTGAAAAGTCACCACCTATCTATTCACGCTAATAGGAGATCAAGAAAAAGGAAATGAAGGGGAGAATATTTGGAACCACGAACCATGAGATCCTTCATTCTCATTATTGATAGCATTGGGCCTCCAGGCATGATAAAAAGGTTAAAATCAAAAGCTAAACGTTTATTTTCCTACCGTCTCCATACAGTCTTTGTAGATGACCATAGATTTATTACTGCTTCATTGATAACTCGCAAAAAAGTGCAATGCTCAATTCTTCATTATTATGCTACATTTAGATTTTGCACTCATTTTGTTCATTTTGTTGCTTGTGTCCACTGCTCTTTTGGTTTTATTGTAATACTCAATATCTCAAGCTCCCAGTCTCTTGGATAGAATACTAGGGGTGCCCTATCTTTGGCAAAGAGGAAGGTGCTGCTGGATTATATGAGGTTATCCTTTACTGTTTCATGCCACAATTTTGTAATAGATCTTGATGATGTGAAAAAAATTAACCAATCGTTGGTGGCTACATTGTGATTGCCTTTGTGGCACAGCTGCGTTTGTCTTTATCTAAGCTGTGTTCATGTTTTTCGGGTTATAGGATGCCTTCCAAAAGATAGTTATTTTTAACGCATTTTGTATTATACTTTCATACTTTGAATATACATTCTGAGTGACATATACTCCCGAAGGCTCTCTAACTGGGGATGCAGTGCTCTTTACAATAGCCTGTCAATGAAATTGTTCTTCAAACTCCTGATTGGGGATAATGTGGTCTTTGGTTGCCCCTTCCATATATTCATGTTGTCAGAGAAAAAGAAACGACTTCCAAGCATAGGTACTTTTAGCAGGTAGTAGGCTGATGAAGCCACCAACCACCTATTGAGATACTTCCACTAAAAAAAAATATAAGATCCTTTACACTCTTGGCAGGCTGATTGGTGACGGATCCTAATATTTTCTTTTCTCACAAATACACCGAATAGTCTGATATATTCATTACACATTCTGCTCCTTCTTGAGACATCTGATAATACTGGGTTGTTTTCCTTACTCAAGCTGTAGTCAACAATAGGTCTTGTAAAATTGTGTTTTTCAAACTAGGATGGTAGTTTGGTTATTAATAACAGCAGCAACAACAATACATATACAGTATATATATATATATATATATATATATATATATATATATATATATATATATATATATATATATATATATATATATATACATTAATATATTAGCTTAATTATAAAATCGAGTGCTTACTAATAAGCAATATACCACATCTAAATATCACTTTTATATTAGGAAACATACAAAATGCAAACTTTCTCAGAATAATATTGGACCTTTTAAGCCAATGAAAATTGAAGCGGTCTAGAAAACTTAAATCTGAAAACTTACTGAGAAACTAAAAGGATATATATATATATATATATATATATATATATATATATATATATATATATATATATATATATATATATATATATATATATATATGTGTGTGTGTGTGTGTGTGTGTGTAAACACAATATATATGAACATATATATATGTGAACATAACCTACCATAAGTATATATAATTCTGATTTCTTAGTAAGTCTTTAGAGTTAAGGTTTCTAGCTCCTTCATTTTTTATTAACCGAACAGACTGCCCAGATCAAAAACGAAAATCGGGTCAGCTTAGGATCAGAATGCATGAAAATGTTTGCAATTATTAATTTATGGAATTTCCAGCGTTTTGAACTATATATTTGTCATCCATGCTCTGGCAACAAAGCATTAATATGCACTAGCATATAACATGTCCGTGCTTGGAATTCCTTGGTCCTTTTAATGCCTTAATGAGAGATACATCTAATTAAATCTGACCCAGCTAAAACCATTGCATATTCTTAGAATGGACGCAATATACCACAATCTGTCTTAAAATTAAACTGGCATACTCTATGCCTCTGTAAATAAACACACTTTATCTTAAATTAAAAATAAATTTCAAATTTTATGCCCTCATGAGACGTGATTGAGTCTTATAATTAACACAATATATGTTATATCACTATCACGCATACTTCACGACTTAGATTCATCACTACAAAACAGACGGTTCCCTAAAATCTACGTAATATATTCCGCATAACAATTACATACGTTCTCTCAGTGTATGCTATACCAATGAAACATATGTAGTCTATTTAAAATTAATATAGTGTATACAATCTCTTATCCTATAATCAGCGCTATATTCTAAACGGTTTTAAGACATTTTCTGTCTTAAAATTATGTAATTAATGTAATATCACTAGGAGATACGCTATATGCTTCAAAAACAATTGAACAGCTATCCTACTAGAAAAATGCGATGTGTTCTAAAATTAACACAACGCTGTTATGCCACAATAAAACATCCAGTCTTAAAAATCTAAAGAATATGTAGGCCACCATACAATCTTGGAGATACTCAGTGTTCATAAAAATTGATGAAATATACGTTGATAAATTACATTTGCTGCGTTTTAAAATCAAAGTAACAAATACCATGTCAATACAGTATAAGACATAATTTGGGTGACCTAAAAATCACTTTAAATAGCATGCCACAATAAGAAAAAAAACAATTGTTTTAAAATCAACGGAATAAATGCCATACTACAATAAGACATATTATGTATTCAAAATTAGACAGCTATTGATTTGAAAATGTAAGACATGCTCTGCCAAAGATTTTGCTATAAGCCCATAAAGATTATTCTGTGTTTCGTGAAATTAATACAATGCCACTATATTATATGATCTTTGTCTTAAGAAATATTTGCTATCCAGTACAAGACATGTTTCGAGTCTTAAAATCAACGATATTTGTGCTAAGACAATATAAGGAATTTTTTTTTTTGAATCAATAACAATTTGTGGTATACCAATCTAATAAAGCCTCTGTTTGTCTTTAAATTATTGCAAAAAATTGCGATGCCATTATCAGACGAGTTCTGTCTCACAACTATTGCTTTTACCTCTCTTTGTGGCTGAGTTGCTAAGTCAATGGAACCTCAGTTTTTTGGGTCTGGGTTCGACTCCCTGGCCGACCAGAAGCTACTATCTTTGAGTTGATTCACCCTTGGGTCTCTGATCCCGAGGTAGAGAGAATCCAGATATCAGGAAGTGTACAATGCACACACACTTTATATATATATATATATATATATATATATATATATATATATATATATATTGTATATATATGTGTATATATACATATATACATACATATATATATATATATATATATATATATATATATATATATATATATATATATATATATATATATACAGTATATATATAGCCACACACTTGTTCTTTATCATACAGGAGAGATTCCACTAAAATACATGTTCTGTGTCTGAAAATCAAGGCATAGCATACTATTCTACCATAAGACATGCTCTTTCTGTCCTACAATCAACGAAATAAAACGTCGTACTACTGCATATGCCATCACCAGGACCCACTTAGTAGCCATTCCGCGAAGGGATTCGTGAATGTGGTATTTTGGGCGAAAATGAATATAGAAGGCCAGCCCGTTTCCCTATACGAATTTTCCTTTACAATATATGTTTGAATATTCTTCGCGCAAACAACTTGATAATAATATTAACCACAATCTATATATGTGAGTTATTTTGACTGTGTTTGTTTAAAAGGGGAACAATTAGATCGAAGTGGAATAAATGGATGCCATTAACTTGAGCCTCTGGCGTGATTGTTTTTCATTGTTTAGATAATCAAAGGCAATCTTATTTTGCACTCCCTGAATCTACGAAATCCTATATCCTCATTCCGCTGCTGAAAATGGTTATGTAACGCGATCATGTGTTATTTCCCCGTGTAAAATAACGCTAAGCCAAAGGGTTCATGATAAGCTTGAGGAAGGGGAAACTTTTTTCCATCCATGTTTTTATAACCATCAGTGAGAAATGCCTTTGCAATAAAATTGAGAGAGAGAGAGAGAGAGAGAGAGAGAGAGAGAGAGAGAGAGAGAGAGAGAGAGAGAGAGAGAGAGAGAGAGAGAACGAACAAGCTACCAGGCATGAAATTTAGCTTGAAAGTCTCTGTTGAGGTTTGAAGTTGTGATACATAAGAATATATTTGGATATGCATCCATACATAAAGCTCCATTTTATTGGAGGACTTCTGCACAAAATTCAAACCGAATCTTTATTATCAACATTGCTGAAGTATGCATTATGCAATTCCATTACCTACATTCTGTGTTTGTGAGAGAGAGAGAGAGAGAGAGAGAGAGAGAGAGAGAGAGAGAGAGAGAGAGAGAGAGAGAGAGAGAGAGAGAGAGAGACTCCTATATGCCATATTAAAATAGTTATCATTGGGTATTTCTATAAATATCCCCTAAATTCATCTTAGGGTGAAGCAGGACAGGTGAACTAGCAATTGTCATATAGAAATTAGTCTCATTTAAATTACATGATAGAAAACAAAACCAAATTAGGTTATGGTACATAATGACATTGAGAGAATTCCTCCTAGTCTAGATATTGCAGTAATAACATGTTATAAAAATGCATTTTCTAACGCTAGTTTAAGTGTTCAATTGATTTATATACTTAAATCAAATGTTGGAGGAGAAAATTCTTATAACTGTTATTCTTTCATAAGACATAATAATATTCAGTTGATTTTATAATTTTACTTGAATTCGACGTTGGAGAAGACTATTCAAATATTTGTTATCCTCTAAAGACATAGGAACAGAATATTCAGATGACGTATATGCTGAAATCAAACGTTGGGGCAGAGAATTCAATAAGCTTATACGCTTGAATAAGATGTAGAAACAGAACTTTTTCAATGTTAAATCATTAAGATTTTTCTTCAACATGTGTGGTATGCCATTATACAGTACCAGATTTGCTATGAATACGAACGAAAATAAATAAATTAAAATATCCCTAATGTTTGGAGCAATAGTTTCATTATTTGCACTTTACTAGTGAACAAAACATGCGAAATCATCAATATATAGAGAAAAATACAGAAAAACTATCATATCCCCTTTGCACAAATAATTTCAGGTTTCATGGCAGATATATTAAACAAGGCAACGCTTCATTGCCATTTCTTCATGGCAAAAATATTTCTAATACAAGAAGAGACATGTCGTAGAAATACATCAAATGATTATAAAAATCAAAAATATGTGTCATAGTTACAATAGTCTTACATAGCAACTGAATCGTAATATTTAAAATGGTTGATTTTGGCAATGAGAAACGTTTGAAAATAGGTTAGAGTAGTTTGATAGTGACAGAGGTGATATCTCTTTGATAACAGTATTTAAAAAGGATCTAAAACTTATTTGTCAATTGATTATAACATTGATATAACATATGTTATCATAGTTTGACTGTGTTCAGTATATAGGAAGTGAATGGTTTCAAAATAAAATGTTGTTCATACATAAACAAATTAATATAGAACTGAACTGTAAAAAGCCAATGCATATATATGTATGTATGTATTTATGTATATATGCATATATATATGTATATGTATATATGTATATATATATATGGATATGTATATATGTATATATAATATATTATTATTATTATTATTACTATTATTATTATTATTAAATGCTAAGCTACAACCCTAGTTGGAAAAGCAGGATGCTATAAGCCCAAGGGCCCCAACAGAGAAAATAGCCCAGTGAGGAAAGGAAACAAGGAAAAATTAAATATTTTAAAGAATAGAAACAACATTAAAATAAATATTTCTAATGTAAACTATAAAAACTTTAACAAAACAAGAAGAAGAGAAAGTAGATTGAATACTGTGCCTGAGTGTACCCTCAAGCAAGAGAACTCTAACCCAAGACATTGGAAGACCATGGTACTCAAGACTAGAGAACAATGGTTTGATTTTGGAGTATATATATATATATATATATATATATATATATATATATATATATATATATATATATATATATATATATATATTTATATTCTTACAAAGCTGGTCTAGTGTAGCGAAAATATTTTATTCATCTATCTCATTTGTGTATTCAAGAGGTATATAGCCAACTCATAAGGTGAGTTCCTCTCTTGTAGGTTTAAGTAATTGAATGTAAATTGCATAAGACTTTTGTCATTCATTTAATTGTATTTTTAATTCAAGTCAGTGTATGTAAATTTACATTATTTTCAAGAATTAACTTTTCATATCACGTATTTTGTTACAAAGTCTTATGTAGTCTCGTCTAAGTATGCTGTACGAACCATACGAGGAATGAACGAGGGCTCACGTAATTTTTTTTATGTTTTTATGAGATACTGCATCACGTTATATTTCCACGTGGTTGGAATGTTCTTGAAGGCCCTGAGTTAGTGTTATCTTTTGTTATTGTTCTGAGGAGGCAGGTGGGCCGAGTAATCAGAGAGAGGGTTACCTTGCAAGAAAGATTCGTTCCTCTAGTTTTTATCTCGTTAGCAACCTTACACAGCTAGAGCCTGCCCCCAAGCCACGAAAATAATCTATTTAGAATAATCTAGAAATTTTCAAGTCAATATATATACAGTATGCCCCTGGAAAGCATTAGCAGCAGAAGAGATCCAGCCTGTCCCAATGAAAGAGCCAACATCCTCACTCCTCAAGTGCCTCGAGTGTGTGCCCTCTCCAAAGTGAATAAGTTTTTACCCAACATATATCGTGTGTAGTGTGTTCAAACTTTGGAGGTGATTTCACATTTATTGAGTTATTGTACGCGTTAGTATTAAATAAATTTTTGTAATTGGCCTTGTAAGTTTAGGTTAAACAGTGAAGTGTTTGTAAGATGGCCTGCTTGTTAGAATTACATGATTTCTTGAAAAAAAAAAATATACTATGGAAGGAGACATGAAAAGAGTATAAGTAGGTATAAAGATGAAATGATTACATTGGTGGATGAATGTGCAAGAATAATTGCGAAGAAGTATATCTTTTTACCATTTGGTTGAAGCATAAGACGATATATAGAGGTTTCTATGAATAGGTGAAAATGTAGCTTTAAGGGTGACTGAAACAAGTGAGTTTGTTAGAAAAGAGAATTCAGCATTGAAGAAGAAAATCAAGGGAAAATGCACTACTGTTGGTCTACATTTCGCCATTGAGAGGAGTAACAATGACCAGTTTCCTTTATTTTCACATCGAAGTCTATAAAGGTCACCACCAAATTAGTGTAATGCCTCAAAGCTGCAACCAATTGCCAACTTGATACCAATAAATCAAAAGCCATATAAATGTTGAGTACATTTCCTTTATGAATTTATAGTATCCATTTCATACATCTTGTAATTTTATCATACGTTTTGTATAGTTGTCCCATTACAATATTTCTATATAATAGAGTAAGTCTATAAATTTCATAATTCTCATTTGAAGAAGACTTGGCAAAGATATGCTTTACCGTAAGATACGTTCTTCTAGGGAAGAAAAAAATCAGTGAGAAGAATGGAAAAGACCCATAAAGAGAATATCAAGAAATATTGATATTAATATTATCATTATTATTTCTACCATAAAACATTGGACTTTGAAACATGACAGTATCTAACTGACTATCAGTGCCGCAAGATTTTATCTCTCATGGCTAGGCGTAATGTACTTGAAACTTGTTGCTTAGTCCACGGGTATCTCTTTACTTGACATATTTCCACTAACTTAATTATACAGCAGATACGAGGTAGTGATATGTGTTCTGTAGCGTTTTCAACTTGGAATGTAAAACTCCCATTTTGATGTCTCAAATCTTCTTTAAGTTTGTATATTTATTCATTGTATGTTTTTTAATACCTACTAAAACCTTACTTTATATCAAAATGAGTAATTCATATAAATATATCTTTACATCTTCCAAATTCGAGAATTTTACCAGAAAAAAGTTCTTTAATGGCCTATATTTGTAGATTACGTTAAAAATATCATTAGAACTAAAAAGGGATGTCAGCAGATTACGTTAAAAGTATCGTTTAGGATTATAAAAAGGACGTAAACTAGTAACTCTTACAATTAACCAGTCTTGGGATCACAAAGATGAAATGCGTATCGATGAAGTATGATGAATGATTTCACAGTGGGAAGAGGCTTACCTCGTCAAGGCACTCTATAGGTTTTATGCTATACATTTTGACAGAATAATAAAACTTTTCTTATTGAGTTTTCCCTCTCTCTCTCTCTCTCTCTCTCTCTCTCTCTCTCTCTCTCTCTCTCTCTCTCTCTCTCTCTCTCTCAGCGACTAACAACACTCAACTATCACATTTATACCGAACACTCTGCTTAGGGTTGTGGTGGCCGATGTGGTAACGTCCCTGATTGGTGAACGCCAGACTGGGGTTCGAGTCCCGCTCAAACTTGTTAGTTTCTTTGGACGCTCCAACCTCATCAACCTTGTGAGCTAAGGATGAGGGGTTTAGGGGAGCCTATAGGTCATCTGCCGAGTCATCCACAGCCATTGCCTGCCCCTCCTTGGTCTTAGCTTGGGTGGAGAGGGGGCTTGGGCGCTGATCATGTGTATATATGGTTAGTCTCTAGGGCATTATCCTGCTCGATAGGGCAATGTCGCTGTGCCTTGCCTCTGCCATTCATGAGAGGCCTTTAAACCTTTAAGCCTTCAAGTCAACATAGGTAAAACCCATATATCACCCCGTCCCATTCAGCTCTAGAATCAAAATCTGACTATCTAGTTTGACAGCCGAGAGTGCCATTAATGCACCGAGAGGAGAAGGACAAAACGATCTCAATGGTAAAGTCATTAGCAGATATATTCACCATTAGAATTTGAATTGAGAACGATAAAAAGTCTTCCCCAGCCTTCACCCTTTTAAAGAAGCCCTACGGGATTAACAAGCCTTGTCTATAAGGATCACCCGGAAGGGCTTCGCTTATAAAAATATCATCGAACGTTCACGGCATTTGTGGCTATGATCCCCTATAGTCATGGTTATGCCTTTAGGGTAATTCCATACATTATAAGTAACTGATATGTTTCTATGTAATTTCACTATGATATAACCATACAAAATAGACACTTCCTATCCTTTTAATAATTACTGATGACACATACGTGTGTAATCAAGAATAATAATGATTAAAAAAAGAATTATAACGATACAACACCACTTCATAGGATTAACGTGCCTGCTAGTGTCCAGTTCAGGGGTTGGCTAATCAGGTGACCTGGCCTTAAGAGACTGAAAACTTTCCATGTGACGATTTAGTCGAAAATACAGGCAATATGATAAGGAACATATACCTAATTGAAATCAAGTTGCTATTAGAGGTGTATCCCAATGTAAAATGAATCAGAAAACGACCCTTAAGTCGTCCTTTCCAGTAAGTTTTTTTAGTAACAGGTGACGTCACATACGTTGATCACTTGCCTTGAACCACTAGGGAGAGATGTAATACTACTCTGCGACTGGACACTGATACCGGATCACTCACACATGGGATCGACGAGGAAAAAGAAAAGGAGAAAGAAAAAAAGCCAAGATAAGAGTACGAAAAAAAGGAAGAAATAGGTATCACTGTTATAGATAGAAGATAATGATGATGGAAAAGGCAGTTACAGAATTTGTATTTTGGAATCTGAGAATATCAAAGTAGACAAAAATATATGTAAATGGCACATAAAATCCACTGACTCAAGATTCTTGCAAAAAAAAAAAAAAAAAAAAAAAAAAAATCATTTCAGACAACATTGTCCATCAAATATTTCATGTTTGCGCAATTATTTCACAAAAGGTCACAGCTTAATAAAATAAACGGTAATATCTAGACTATGGACGAAGGATCACATATCCAATTGCTGGTTGTGAATAGCAAAAACTAACCTGGCTAGTGTGGTGGAAGAGGCAGAGGAATCTAAGGGGCAGAAGTACACATTGGACGTGAAGGATGTAATATCAGCTTTGGTTTCATATGCATTTCAGGTAAGTTTAACTTCTCCTGTTGAAATTATTTGAAGAACATATATGCTAGTTGCAACATCAAAGAGCTATGGAAAGAATAATGATGGGGATAACACTGAGGGAGAGAAAAAGAGCAACGTGGATACGAGAGCAAACTAAAGTAGAAGATCTTCTAACAACATGTAAGAAAAAGAAATGGACATAGGCAGGACATATAATAAAAATTAGAGATAATAAATGGACATTAAGAATAACAGAATGGGTCCCTAAATTCCAAAACCAGCAGGTGAAAGAAGAGATGGGGATGGTTTGACGAATTAAGAAAGTTTACGGGCGTGGACTGACACAGAAAGCCCATAAACAGACGCAATTGAAAGGACATGTCTGAGACCTTTGTTCTACTGTGGGCTAGTAACGGCTGATGATTATGATATATAATATATATATATACATATATAAATATATATATATATATATATATATATATATATATATATATATATATATAT
>NC_090764.1:49128306-49130806 GCF_036898095.1 Palaemon carinicauda
CCTCTTTTTAGCTTCCCCAACCCTTGCATTAGAAATTTTTTGACCTCTTTTTAGCTTCCCCACCCCTTGCATTAGAAGTTCTTTGACCTCTTTTTAGCTCCCACACCCCTTGCATTAGAAGTTCTTTGACCTCTTTTTAGCTCCCCCACCCCTTGCATTAGAAGGTCTTTGACCTCTTTTTAGCACCCCCACCCCTTGCATTAGAAGTTCTTTGACCTCTTTTTAGCTCCCACATCCCTTGCATTAGAAGTTCTTTGACCTCTTTTTAGCTCCTACACCCCTTGCATTAGAAGTTCTTTGACCTCTTTTTAGCTCCCACATCCCTTGCATTAGAAGTTCTTTGCCCTCTTTTTAGCTCCCACATCCCTTGCATTAGAAATTTTTTTTTTACCTCTTTTTAGCTCCCACACCCCTTGCATTAGAAGTTCTTTGACCTCTTTTTAGCTCCCACATCCCTTGCATTAGAAGTTCTTTGACCTCTTTTTAGCTCCCACATCGCTTGCCTTAAAAGTTCTTTGGCCTCTTTTTAGCTCCCACACCCCTTGCATTAGAAGTTCTTTGGCCTCTTTTTAGCTTCCCCATCCCTTGCATTAGAAGTTCTTTGACCTCTTTTTAGCTCCCACACCCCTTGCATTAGAAGTTCTTTGACCTCTTTACACCTCCCACACCCCTTGCATTAGAAGTTCTTTGACCTCTTTTTAGCTCCCACACCCCTTGCATTAGAAGTTCTTTGACCTCTTTTTAGCTCCCACACCCCTTGCACTAGAAGTTCTTTGACCTCTTTTTAGCTCCCACACCCCTTGCATTAGAAGTTCTTTGACCTCGTTTTAGCTCCCACATCCCTTTCATTAGATGTTCTTTGACCTCTTTTTAGCTCCCCCACCCCTTGCATTAGAAGTTCTTTGACATCTTTTTAGTTCCCATACCCCTTGCATTAGAAGTTCTTTGACCTTTTTTTAGCTCTCCCACCCCTTGCATTAGAAGTTCTTTGACCTCTTTTTAGCTCCTACACCCCTTGCACTAGAAGTTTTTTTACCTCTTTTTAGCTCCCACACCCCTTGCATTAGAAGTTCTTTGACCTCTTTTTAGCTCCCACACCCCTTGCCTTAGAAGTTCTTTGACCTCTTTTTAGCTCCCCCACCCCTTGCCTTAGAAGTTCTTTGCCCTCTTTTTAGCTCCCCCACCCCTTGCATTGGAAGTTCTTTGACCTCTTTTTAGCTCCCACATCCCTTGCATTAGAAGTTCTTTGACCTCTTTTTAGCTCCCCCACCCCTTGCATTAGACGTTCTTTGACCTTTTTTTAGCACCCCCACCCCTTGCATTATAAGTTCTTTGACCTCTTTTTAGCTCCCACATCCCTTGCATTAGAAGTTCTTTGACCTCTTTTTAGCTCCCACACCCCTTGCATTAGAAGTTCTTCGACCTCTTTTTAGCTCTCACACCTCTAGCATTTGAGGTTCTTTGACCTCTTTTTAGCTCCCACACCTCTTGCATTAGAAGTTCTTTGACCTCTTTTTAGCTCCAACACCTCTAGCATTAGAAGTTCTTTGACCTCTTTTTAGCTCCTACGCCTCTAGCATTAGAAGTTCTTTGACCTCTATTTAGCTCCCACACCTCTAGCATTAGAAGTTCTTTGACTTCTTTTTAGCTCCCACACTTCTAACATTAGAAGTTCTTTGACCTCCTTTTAGCTCCCACACCTCTAGCATTAGAAGTTCTTTGACTTCTTTTTAGCTCCCACACCTCTAGCATTAGAAGTTCTTTGACTTCTTTTTAGCTCCCACACCTCTAGCATTAGAAGTTCTTTGACCTCTTTTTAGCTCCCACACCTCTAGCATTAAAAGCTCTTTGACCTCTTTTTAGCTCCCACACATCTAGCATTAGAAGTTCTTTGACTTCTTTTTAGCTCCCACACCTCTACCATTAGAAGTTCTTTGACCTCTTTTCAGCTCCCTTACCTCAAGCATTAGAAGTTCTTTGACCTCTCTTTATAGCTCCCACACCTCTAACATTAGAAGTTCTTTGACCTCTCTCTTTAGCTCCCACACTTCTAGCATTAGAAGTTCTTTGACAAATATATCTAGGTTCCATACTTTTAGCATTAGAAGGTATTCGATCTATATTTTGGGGTGCCTTACTTCTAGGACTAGAGGCTCTCTAATTTTAGGTGTCTTACCTCTGGCATTAGAGGCTCCTCTTCGCTGTTCTCTCCTGTCTTCTAGTTTTCAAGATCTTCTTTCATTAGATTATCTGTTTCTTTCAAGATTTCATTGTCTCTTTTCCTTAGTTCGTCAGTGTCCTTCTAGATTTCAAAAGAGATTTCAGTGCCGCGAGTCCTCACTTCGTCAGATTCCTCAGGGAAATCGAAGGCATTTATTCTTTACCTATCTGGGCAATGAGTAAAGAGATGAATACTATCGATTTCTCCGCATACATTATCATGCCAAAGTAAATGACGAGCAACATGATATATTTACCAATGTCGTCTGGATACGTCCTT
>NC_090764.1:49135806-49145806 GCF_036898095.1 Palaemon carinicauda
TGGCTTTTGGGGTGGACCGTAGTCCCGACCGGCTGCCCTGCCTGTCATCGCGTAGACCCCGGTAGTGTACCCTTATCTGACAAACATAAATATCACACACACACACACACACACACACACACAAATCACTTCCTTTTGTTTCGAAGCGTAACACCTATCGTCCACCAAACATTAAAATAAGTAAAATAAGAGAAAAGTCCTTTTCAGATATGAATTTGGTTGTTATGGTCAAGTTGAGACCTTATATTTGAAATTAACTTTTGACAAGCAGTTTGCCAACATTCTTGTAATACCAGATGCACTTCAAAATATTTCTTGTTCTAGAGCAACGTAAGTCACAAACGGCAGCAGAAACTTCTAACAAACCCATAAACAGTAGGCGGTAAAGTGATAATGGATGAAAATTCGTAACTGCTCTGTTATCTGAATGGAAGGAGATATAAAATTTATAAAACCCAGATTCTGTTTAAACAAAAAGTGTACGTGTGGATCAATAGCTAGTAATTAGATAACTGGTAATGACTGCTCACAGTGGACTGTGGGATTGAGAGTTGCTATGTTCCGGGAGTCATTAGGTCACCTAAATCTCAATAACAGGTGACAATTAGATAAGAACACCTATTCATACAATATATTTTTTTCATCTCTTTACAATATACAATCTCTTGAAGGAATAATTATTGACAGATTTGTTTCCCCATTGCTAAACGTTTGTATGCACATTTACACACCTCTTTACAAAGTGCTATCCACTTATTGTGACCATTATATGACGGGTTTTCAGAGTAACCCCTGTTACGAAGTACTTTTCACCAATAAAGCCTTGAATATGAAGCAACATGTCAAACTGTTTCAGGAAGACATTGCCAACTGGAAACATAAGAACTATATACTATTCTAAAGAACCTCACTGTAGCTGAACCCTACTCTGTTATTAACATATAGGAGGCCCAAACTGTCGGTCATTGGACAATAGCATAATCTGCCAGTGATGAGACACAAAAGCTGTTAGCAAAATACTAGAACTTGCATATGGAAACAGGTATCATTGATAGAAAATAGCAGGTAGACGAAATACAAACACGAGCGGCCTCAAATAATGAAATACAAAAAGGGTGATAGAATTATCATAATGCAGCAGGTGACCATACAGGCTCAATTAGAAATAAGATGCTTCATATTTTCAAGAAAAAAAAAAGTAACTTCCGTTCTGGTGAGCAGCTGTTTCAGGAGAAGTATATGCTAAAATCAAACCAATGTTCTCCTGTCTTGAATAGTGCCAAACCATCTATACCATTGCCTTCCTTATTCTCTTGGGCTAGAGTTTTCTCACATGCGGCTACATTCAAGCAAACTTTTCCACAAATTTGCTTCTCTTATTATTTTCTAAAATGGTGTGTTGGGCTAGCTTAGTTGAATGGTCAAGGATGCTTGGTGATTAATCATATTTCTTTTTCCTTGTTTTTTCTATCTTTATCTTTGATCTTCCTTTTCAAAACTATTACTATTTTCAGTAATAGTGTGTTAGTCCCACCATGCTATGCAATTATATTTTCTTCCTTTTTTTATTTGTCTTCAGCATTTACTAATTTCTGGTTTGAATCTGTGTATTCTATCAGCATTCTTAAACACATCATCTTACTGTTTGAAGCCAACAAAACTCTATACCAATCCTAAGGAGGGTAGAAGTAAAGGCATCAGAATGAAAAGCTGTTGACTGATGTGTCATGTTCATGTATCGAAAGCAGATCGCCTGTGGAGGTGGCCTTCCCATTAACTAATATATTCTTTTTGCATAATTCAGGAACTAATGTGCATTTTTTGGTAGATACTGGTGCTTGCTGTTCCCTTCGCCAATGTTCCCTCTTAAGGGCGCCTCCTGTCATTCCAAGAATGCTGATGTCTGCCTGGTGGCGTCAAATGGATCTGCACTCCCTACCCATTGTTACGTCGCACATCAACGTCAGCTCTTACTCAACCACGCCTTTATCACCTTCTCCCTCCGATCTCTCTCTTCAGATCAGCATGCCCACGGATGCCTACACTTAATGTCCTGACCTCTTTTTTGACAGACGTCCACTGTTCCCGCCAGGCACAGTATTTACCACCATATCAAGATGATGGGGGCCCCTGCGTTTACAAGATTCAGATGTTTCATCCCAGGCGTCTGACAGCTGCTAAACACAAATTTACCGAAATGGAAGAAATGGGCCTTTGTCAAAAGGCTTCATGCCCTGTCCTTTGCCCAAATGATGGATCCCTACACTTTTGTGGAGATAACAGGCTTCTTAACATGAAGATAGAACCAGACCACTAACCCCTCCCCAATATTGCCGACATCACTATCTTCTCAGTGCTAAAGTATTTCTGACTTTTGGCACTTATTCTTTCAATTACTCCATGTTTGGCTTTCATATTTCAGGGGTCACATTTTAACGACTCTTGGATGGCAAATTAGAGACACTCCCCTTCTGAATATGTTTTGTAAAGGACAGATTAGTATTCTTCTCTTCCAAAGATCACCTACATCACCGAGACATCATACTCGACTGCCTGCAGTAGAACGGCCTTGTAGTCAGGATCGGCAAGTGTAATTTTGGTGCCAAGGAAGTGGCCCCTTTTTATCATCAAATAACCCTGAGAACGTATCAGTAATACAGAAGTTTCCCCATCCCCTCGACAGTCAAAGTAAGGCAAGAGTTCTTGGACATGAGAACTATTACCTGTATTGCTGGTTCTTACCAACCATTGCTGCCACTCTTTCCCCCTCACTATCTGAAGTGGGGTACCCCCAAGGAGATGGCCTTTTTCAGCACAGCACAACATTAACTGCTACTACTCTCACTCTTCCTGTGCCAACTACACCCCTTTTACTCTCAACCGAGGCAAGTGACGTCTCTGTAGGGGCGATTTTTTAATAAATGATCATTGGATCATGGTGCCCCTTGGGATTCTTCAGAATAAATCTTTATAAGGCAGAATGCAGCTACTTTACCTTTGACCGTGAACTACTGCCACTGTATTTGGGTGTCCATCACTTACGCCACTTCTTGGAGGGCACATCCTTCGTAATTCATATAGACCACATGCCCCCTATTGCACATCTTCACTTGACAGTCCGATACCTGGGCCGCCCATCAAATCCAACATGTCTCTGTCATTTCCAAATACAACTGTACCATTCAACACATTCCAAATAAACTGGCAGAGTACAACGAGAAGACCTTAAGTACCAAACCTGCAACACATCCTGCATGTCTCTCCACTGGGAAGACATTTCCCTCGATAACTCCAATGCAACCCTCTTCTGTGACATCAGTACTGATAAGCTACACCCATGGATACCTGCCCATGTACTGACAGGTGTTTCAGTTGATTAATGCCTCTCACATCCCTTGCGCCAGTCTACTGCACAGCTACTGAAGTCGAAATTCATATGGCGAGGAATTACTAAAGATGCCAAGGACTGGGTCTGTGCTTGTACTTCATATCAATCTTCAAAGATGCATCAACAGACAGATTTGGGTTTGGGCACCTTTCATCAAACTCAGCGTTGTTTTATCCATATTCATGTTGCACGGTTGGTCCCCTACACACACGTCACAAGGACACTATTACCTTTTCAAAGTCGCCAATCGCTCCACTCGGCCTGAAGCATCCCCATGCAAGGTACAGCAAATGCCTCATGAACTGTTGCCTTACTTTCCAGATGAATAGCAAGATTCGGCATCCTAGAGCATATTACTTCCTACAGGGGTACCACTTTAAACTTTCAATTGAAGACACCATTAGGGCATCTTCTCGGCATCACACTACCACTTACAACCCTGGGACTAAGGAAATACTGGAACATTTCTATCATATCCTTAAAGCAGCTTTGATGTCCTTCTGCATAGACTCCAGCTGGTTTTCCCAACTTCCTTGGGTCCTCCTCAGATTGAAGACAACTTCCAAGGACACATCAGACGTCTCGGCAGTAGAAAAAGTATATGGCATCCAACTGGTTAACCCTGCAGAATTTTTTCCAATTGCCACCACCTCCAATGATCACCAACGCCTATCGTCACATTGTGGGGAAAGTTACCCCCTGCCATCAGACTTAAAAGTCCTTACTAAAGCAGCACAAAATGAAAGGCCTGCAAACAGCACCCTAAATTTTTATGCACACCAACATTTGCCACCCACCAATTATGGGCCGTTTGCAGCCACCACTTACGGCCACATACACGGGCCCATTCCTTGTCTTCCTACAACTACAATGGGAGGTCCTTTCATGGATTAGTCACCTTCCAAAATTCTTTATTCATGGCCACCTTTTTTAGCTCTTGGTACCTTCTCCTTTCCTTCAGGTCATCTGCCATTGACTTCCTTTTCCTTCCTCTGGGTCTTTGTCCTTCAAATTTACTTCCTATAATGTCCTTCAGTAACCCATCTCCTCTTAGAATGTGTCCTGTCCAGTTTTACTGCCTTCTCTTTATAGTTTTATTTAGGGTTCTCTCTCCTCCAACTGTTCTTAAAACTTCTTCATTTGCCTTGTGGTCTCTCAAACTTACCATTAGCATCCTCTTCAATATCCGTATTTCAAACCCTTCCAGATGTTTCTTGTTCATTGCTTTTATAGTCCATGTTTCAGTCCATTTGAACCTTTTTACAAGTCTTTTCTTTAGTCCCATTTTCAGTTTTCCCATTAATGTTCCTCTTTCTCTCTCTCTCTCTCTCTCTCTCTCTCTCTCTCTCTCTCTCTGTCATCATCTTCAATCTAATCAAATTCTCTTCTGCTGCAATCAGTTGAATCTCAGCCTCTACATTCCTTTCTGCTTTCATGCCTTCAGTTCCTAAGTCAACTGATCCTTGTTTCTCTACAAATTCTACTTCTGCATTCTCTTAAAAGTTTGCGAGCTGCTACAATATCTTCTTCTGACAACTTTCCCGAGATTATCAACGCTTCTAAGGCTAGACACCAGATTTGGACTTTAATCATTCCACTAGTTAAATGGTCACCACATGCCATTAAAACAGTCACTGAGCTTTAGTTACATTAGCTTTTGACAAATCCTGAACTATTAAGTTTTTCAAAAACTCTTGAATATTTAGTTGTGCCATCTTGTACTTAAAAAATTATACCTCTCCAAAAAATATATCCTAACAATAGAAAGAATCCTATCAACCCTAGACTGTTCAAACCTTTAATGAAAACACGGTCCTGTTATCACC
This sequence comes from Palaemon carinicauda, assembly GCF_036898095.1. NCBI lineage: Eukaryota > Metazoa > Arthropoda > Malacostraca > Decapoda > Palaemonidae > Palaemon > Palaemon carinicauda. The sequence continues at coordinate 49,141,021 of NC_090764.1, forward strand.
AATATTTAAAACAGACTCGCTCGATCCCAAGGGTCTGGGCACCAAAAATATATATTACGGCTGGAGAATTACATAAAATCCCGAGCTCCATACTCACCTGTTTATTTTAACATAAATCTGTTACACTTGAATAATGAATACCCAAGGTCTGAGAATATTACATGACTCCAAGATGATAATATATATGTAATATATATAAACACTCAATATCCTAAGGTCTCTTACACTACTTTCAAAACAAAACTGGGTGATTATTTTATAAGAACTATTCCAGCATCAATCTATTACTTCGGTTCTTAGTCAGGGATACGAGCAAGCACTATTAGGAAATATTGGTGATCAAAATAATACACACTTTACAAATATGAATAAATTCTATAAAAAGTTACAACAATAATACAAAAGAATTAACATAAAAAATAAATCACTCAAAATATTAAATCTGAATAAAACCTTAGACTAAGACAAGAAAATATTTCTCTATGAAAATTATACAATCACTTGTTTCACTGGAAATTAATTTATGAATATATTTAATTTTGATAATTAATGAAAATAGTTAACACTTTAACACTCTAATGATTAAACACCAAATGAAATTTACATAAATGTAACTGTTACACTTGTCTTTTGGATTATATGAGGCTACCGAACAGGTAAGCAAAATACATACACTTCACTGTTTAACCTAAATCTCACTGGGCCAGTTACAAATATTTATGTTAAACAAGTACTTAGATTAACACACTACACTTGATTTAACCTCTTAAAAAATTTCTTCAACATTTGAACAACACTATACACAATTTATGTTGGATCAAAACCTTATTCACGTTTGAGAGGGCACACACTTGATGCTCATGCATTCCTAGGGTCTATATATATTGACCTAATTAGTCTAGAATTTTCTAAATAGATCATTCTCATGGCTTGGGGGCAAGGCTCTAGCGGCGAGGTTGTCAACGTAATAAATTGAATGGGGGGAACAAACTTTGCTTGCAAGGCAACCCTCTCTCAGCTAACTCCGCACACTTTTCTCCTCAAAACAATAAAAAAATAGTAAATCTATTTGAGAAATTTCATTCACATTCTAACCACGTGGGAACATAAAAATTACATAAACCCTCGTGTTAATATCTCGTATGTGTGATACAGCATACCTAAACGAGTTTACAAAAGACTTCGTAACAAAATACAAGAAAGAAAAAGTTAATTCTTAAAATTAACATAAATTTACATATACTGAATTGAATGAAAAATGAAATTACATAAATGACGAAAGTGTTAAGTAATTTATATGCATTTGCTTAAACCTACATGAGAGCAACTCACTTTAGGAGCTGGCTATACATATCTTAAATACCCAAATGAAATATATCAATCAAATATTTACTCTAATACAAGACCAGCTCCGTAAGAATATATTATATATATGCAGAAGAACCACAGGGAAAATGAAAACACGAAATATACGATTAAGTCAGGACTTAATCGTATATTTCGTATTTTCATTTTCCCTGTGGTTCTTCTGCATCTGAGCATCACGTTTTCCTGTGATTTTTACGCATATTTTATATATATATATATATATATATATATATATATATATATATATATATATATATATATATATGTGTGTGTGTGTGTGTGTTAATGCGTTTGCTTTAGAATGGTAACCACCGGAAGAAGACAGAAAATATCTACACTTAATCCTCTTTGATATCCAAGAGGTAGGACGTGAGGCTAGTTATCTCACCTCGTAAATAGTTGTAAAAGAGAGACGGCTATAATGCTCTGGTTCTACCATTTACAATTGAAAACAGGAAATGGTGTATAAGAAAAAAAGAACTGAACAACAGAAATGACATTGGCGTATAATCATATGCATATTGCTTTTAAAAAACTTGGCGTCAGTATCAGATGTCGGTAATAACATTGCAATATTAGAAATTTGATACACGGTCTGTCGCCTAATTAGTTGTAATTGGCCACCAACGCCCCTTGGGATAAATAAAATGAACGTAGATTTCGCAACCTAATCCCTAAAGATTTTTTTAAGAACATACGCTCTACGGTACTTGCTGGTGGGCCACCCCTTCTGAAGGACGTAATGATTCATGGCCAATATAATACAGTGAGATTTTGTGTTGAAGAGAAAGAAAATTTTCAGGTAGTTCTTATTCGAATGCTCCACCTTGGAGCCCCACTGGTCACGGGTGGACCTCCAACCTCTTGCTCATCCATTTCTTTGTCAGCCCGCCCGGCCGCCCGCCCACGGATTCTCTTCCCCCGCTGTTTTCTCGCCTCCTTACCTTTCGCCACTACAGTACACCAAGGCAACATCATCTTGGCAAACAGCAATCGCCAGTTAGTTTTATGTACCCAGGTATATCGGCCCAAGTACGGTTTTATCCCTTTTTCCTTGGCATATGATACCATAAATGTAACACAACTCAGTCAAAAAAATCACTAATACTCGTGAGATTCTAAGGTAGGGACACGTAAGACATGTTAAAATCTCATAAATAAGAATTGAGAAAAAACCAATGCTTGAAGGCGAAGAGCTATATTGAATAGAGGTATGATATTTTAGTGTTGGTAGGTACACAACTGATTATAATATTCAAAATGATGTCAACTATAAATACCCTTATCAAACAAATTTTTGGCAATATATTTAGCCAAAGACATAAATAACAACATCAACTTGGTAACATGATATAATTTTAATCTGGGACAATGTTGAGGATGCATCAGCCCCATATAATTTTTCAATGATATCTGTATTGTCTGTTGGATTTGCAATCGAGCAGTGTATGTTATCGTCTTTTCCAAATGCAGTTGAGACTTTTTTCTCCGAAAATCCAGATGGGTAAAAGTCATGAAAGTTGCCAATAAGTTTAACTACGCTGATTGGCTACAAAAAACTTTTAACAATAACAGCTAATGACATGCAAGGCGTGATTCCTTTGGTAGGATGAAACCTGATGAAACAAATGCTTCTTACAAATCAGGTACGGGAATTTGTCATGTATTTTAAAACGATTAAGGGCAACTAAATTTTAATTTAGCACAAAAAATGCTTCAATAGATAAATTACAGATGTTCTTTTATGCGATAATCATTGTTTAATTCTATTTAAATGTCCTTAATTAATATCAAAGAGTATTTTCTTTTACTAAAACTTCTCGTTATATCACTTCAGGTTTGGATATTGGTTCTCTTCTTTCATGCCATTACCCTAAAATTCTTAAACCATGCCACACTCTGTACCCTGTGTTGCATAATAATTTTAATAACAAATAACTTTTTCCGCTAGAAATAAAAATTTTCACTCTACTTACTTTTCAGCGCATATGCGTTTTAATGCAAAATAGACTTTAATTACAAAAACACAACCAAAGTATTATATGGAGGATAATATTAACAGCCATTTCAAATAAAAAAGATAATGCCAAGATATTGGAAAAATAACAAAGTCGCCTACTGCTTCCTTATGGAAATGAAAACTAGGGCTGCGTTTTTGAAGAATACAGCAAGAAAGTTTGCCATGCAAAGTGTAAAGTTAACTTGAAAAAGGAAAGCTCACCAAGAATGTTTTACAAGACCTGTCAGATATGGAAAGACGAAGGAATTGCAAATACAACTGGGAAGTTTACATACACACACACACACACACACACACACACACACACACACACACACATATATATATATATATATATATATATATATATATATATATATATATATATGTATATATATGTGTATATATATATATTCATATATATATATATATATATATATATATATATATATATATATATATATATATATATATATCAAATAATTCTCTGAGAGTTGCTATTAAGATCTATAGGAAGTAAACAAATACATAAAAAAATAAAGTTGGAAACGAGATAAAATATATACCTTTTTGGGCACTTTTGTAAGTTATTTCCTTCTTCAAGTTAGAGACATTGTTCAACTTAGTAGTGATTGGTATTAACACAAAATCAAGTTAATGTCTAGTGGCAATTCGATGCTAAACTGGTATAGAAAAAGATTGATCAATGCAGAAACTTAATAAACCAGGTCCTTAATTTAAGTCTAAATAATCTATTTTTTAAAGAAGAAAAAGAACAATACAACAGAATTTCTGGTTCTCACAAAAATATAAAAAAATGCTCTCTAGTCTTGCGTAGTGCCGTAAGCCTTTGTACCGTAGTCCTGGAATGAAATGGGTTAGAGTTCTCTTGCTTGAGAGTATTTCAGGCACACTATTCTATCTTGTTTCCATATTTCCTTTCCTCACTGGGATATTTTCCCTGCTGGAGCCCTTGAACTTATAGCCTCCTGCTTTTACAGCTAAGATTGTATCTATAATAATAATAATAATAATAATAATAATAATAATAATAATAATAATAATAATAATAATAATAATAATAATAAACTGAATACTAAAACCTCAGATGTGAGGTCGAAGTTCAACAAGCATAATAGGATAAAACCATTGGTTGTAAATTAGATTGAAAGGTTACTACATCAGGCATGTTAAAAATTTTTTACGGTTACCTGTAAAACATATTATTACAACTCTAAGAATAACAATGATCTTCCTAATCGGGTAGTTAAATCAGTGGAACTTCAAAAGTTCAATCTTGCAGCAAATGTTTTTATGTTAAACGGGGTGACATAAGTCTTTTTATAGTTTATGTATGAAATATTTGTTTTTATTGTTGTTATTGTTTTTAAAATATTCTTTTTAATTGTTCATTACTTT
>NC_090764.1:49150806-49165806 GCF_036898095.1 Palaemon carinicauda
AAACTAGGATCCCTACACTAATACTTGCAGAGAGAGAGAGAGAGAGAGAGAGAGAGAGAGAGAGAGAGAAGAATATACAGTAAGGATAGTCAAATGATGAGGATCACGATAAATCTTGTAGCCAATGTTATGTTCGGATTTATTATCTCTCTCTCTCTCTCTCTCTCTCTCTCTCGCTCTCTCTCTCTCTCTCTTCACACACATTAATATATATATATATATATATATAGTCCTTTCTGAGTGGGGATACCTTAACGTAGCGAAAGGGTTTGTGTACCACCATTATCAGCAAAAACTGTAATAGTCAGGAACATCAATACTAGGTTGGTTTGCTCTTGAGCGACCAGAACAGAATCACCCACCCTTAGCAATCCACACTGGCCAGCGTGGTGATGAAATGTCCAAATTCCACACATGGATGGGGACATGTCTGAGGATTTTGCCCTAGCGTGCAATAGAAACGGCTGCATTTGGTGTTGCATATAATACCAAAAGAACGCACTAACCTACCAGGTTATGTGCCTCCTACACACGTACACACACACACACACATATATATATATATATATATATGTGTGTGTGTGTGTGTGTGTGTGTGTGTAGGCACATAACCTGGTGGGTTAGTGCGTTCTTTATGTGCCTTCACGTGCATGTTCAAATCCTACCACAGAATTTGAAAATTTCTCCAATTATTTCCGAACTGAATTTTAATCTGAGGATCGACAGACATTTTTCAATAAGTGTGATAAAGTCGAGATGATGAAAAGTGATCATGGCTATTAAATATACATTTATAATATATGGCATATATAAATTAAAATGAACGGTAGAATCTCTCTCTCTCTCTCTCTCTCTCTCTCTCTCTCTCTCTCTCTGCATTTGAATCATGAATCGGACAAGGGGACGCGTTCAAAAAAAATGGAGAATGGGAACTGTTCACCTTAGCATTGAATTGTGTACCTGGTTGTTAATAGAACGTTGTGGGTCGTAGATTCAGGGTCTTTGCGTTGTTCCTTTTGGCACCTATTTTTATTTGCTTTATCTCTATTTACACTTTTATCAGCACAGAATAGATAAGAGTTTGAGACCTACTCAAGCTTGACAGTATCTTGCAATGTTTGCAACCTCATCAACCTTGTGAGCTAGCGATGTGGATTGGGGAGCCTACTGTAGAGTTCTACATTCTGATTCTTCAGCAGCATTGCCAGGCACTCCCTGGTCGTAACTTGGTGAGATGGCTTGGTTGCTGATCATTTGTATATATGGTTAGTCTCTAGAGCAATGTCACTGTCCCTTGCCTTTACCATTTATGAGTGACCTTTAAAGGACCAAATCCAATTTTATTTATTATTAATCTTCCAATTAGTTAAAAAAAAAAAAAAAACATGTTTATTTCATTGATCATCTGCCTCTATTATCAGTTCTGCAACAGTAGTAAAGTTATTATAACCTTTAAGTCAACAAAAAGGCGTTAGAGTATATTGATTCAGACTGTTTAGTTTGGCCGGCTATAGGAAGTTTTCAGTCGTGGGAAATAACTTTGTAAGAAATCATTAGATTCTTTCTTTTAATGTTATTCTAGATGCAATTTTCAAAATGAAGACATCCATGGGTATTAATCCAGATGTTTGATTCTAGATTTCTCTACTCGTTTAGATGCACCCATTTCTGTATGTGCTTCATAAACTGTCAGTTTGTTTTTCCAATGTTGTGATTACGAGAAGAGAACATTGAACGTCATCCTTCATAAAAGGAACGTCTTGGCTCTATAAAATATGTGTATAATGTTCAGAAACCTGGTTTAATGTGTTCTCCAATATTAGGTTCCTTCATGGATTCTGATAGAATCTCTAAGATTACCAAACAATTCTTCTTCACTCAATGGGTTAACTGCTACACTATTATTGTTCAGTGGCTACTTTCCTCTTGGTAAGGGTAGAAGAGACTTTAGCTGTGGTAAGCAGCTCTTCTAGAAGAACACTCCGAAATCAAACCATGGTTCTCTAGTCAGTCTGTCCATTTATTATCTGAGAGAGAGAGAGAGAGAGAGAGAGAGAGAGAGAGAGAGAGAGAGAGAGAGAGAGAGAGAGAGAGAGAGTAACATACATAATCGAATCTTGGGATTAATATCATCTAGGTCGTCAATAATACACCGGTGTTCATGGTACCATGAACATCAGTGTACTAATGAGTACGGTTTTATTCAATCTATTGAAATTTACGTTGTACTAATGTTGTTGTAGACGGGAAAATATCCGAGAACAAATAACGCAAAGTATAAATTAATACAGCAATGCATGTATGCAAATATCTTAATATTGAAGAACGATGTATACCAATAGCAAATAAATACGAGATGCGATTGCATGTTTGATTAATTTCTAATTTCATATATGCACCTTTGGCCCTTCGTGTTGAACCATTCCATTGCAAATACATTTTCCGGATATCAGCGGTAACTAATACAATAAGAAGAAAAAATGTAATTTTACAAAAGGATTTTCTACCGGATAATGTCGGTAGAAAGTAACGAGTTGAAGCATAGCGGAACTTCCGAAACTCTGAAGTAATCCTCTCTTGGAAAACAAAAGGGCTGCTTACCGCAAAGCCATTCCCGTCCGATGCTGTCCTTTATCAAGGTAGTCCGTAATTTCGGATTTTTTTTTTTCATACTACATTCTCGCTTTCATAAGGCAAATATAAATCATGCCAAAAAACTTCAACTATTACTAGCTTACATGTAAACGTCATGTACTGAACATATAATTATTTTAATCACTCTTTTATCATTTAGAAACCAAAATTGCCAATATTTCTAACAACAACAACAACAACAATAAAAAAAAGAAATAATAATAATAATAATAATAATAATAATAATAATAATAATAATAATAATAATAATATACTGAACCATTTTACTAAATATAAATAATTCTTTTATAAAAAACACACATATGCGATGTAATACAGGTTAAAAATCCGTTAGCTAATACAGGTTTTTGCCTCAATCCACAGAATAGGAGAAAGATTAACGGAAAACAAAACCATCCAGTCCATAAAAAAAGAGCTTTTAAACATGAAAAGGAATTTACTAATAAATGAATACATGAAATTGGCTACAAAAATAATTGGCTACAAACTTAGGCCTACTGATTGAAGCCATCTGGTTAACGATTCATGATTTCCATGAATAAAGAAAATTTTAGAACAAAGACAACATCTGGATTACAATGTCAGTCAATGACAATAAGCAGTACCAGAGCAGATAGATAGTTACCGGTAAACTCCAGCTGGCAGTCGACCTGGTCAAAGGCCACTTCCATACACAAAACCCATTAAGTTGAGACTAGCAAAAGGAGTCAGATATGGAAACTTCAGAAACAGGATTTATTAAGAGTTCACAGGAATCATAAGAAACTGACATATAGATGTTTGATGGAAACAGCTCAGTCATAATATACTGCAAAGTCCTTCTCCGCAAAGTACCCATCAACACAGCCCCTTTAAAGCTCTTATCATACATATCAGCGGCCTCTCTCTCTCTCTCTCTCTCACACACACACACGGACTCCCGCTGAAATAACGACATATCTTGGTCTCGCTATATTGCTGGCAAAAGCACAGTAAGCACTACTGTTAAATAAGTAGACTTGAGTCTAAACAAACATCCTATTGTTCTCCGGATTAGAACAATAAGTAATATAATGCCTACAACCTATCTTAGTCGCTCCAATGGTCCCCAAACCGTAAAATCACCTTTTTTTTATTTCGACAAACGATACTCATCACCTTTGCTGAGCCCAATTCACCGACACCGCCACAGGCATAAGGAGTACGAAGGCATAGAAGTTGGCAGAGGAGGAGGGGGGAGGAGGAGGAGGAGGAATAGAGGGAGGGGTAAGAAGATGAGGAAGAGGAGGAGGTTTAGTGGCGGAGACTAGGGCTCGGTGGTGGCTATGCCAATTATAGTGGAGTCTTTGAGGAGTGCTGTGGCTGTGATAATCATAAATTCAATTTCAGTCCAGACGGCGGCTGGCTGAATCAGATATCTTGCTCGAGCGCAATTCTACAAAGACGTTGAGGCGGCTCCTTACGGCAACCACCATAATCTGGTTATCCGGTGCCAACGCCGCTGTTCACCCTGGTTACCGGACATGGTTTCAAAGCCAACCCAGATCACACGGGAATGTGGTGGGGAGGGGAGACCCAGAAGCAGGATGGGATGGGGCTTCGCCCTCCTCTCGATTTTTCCTTTTCTTCTTTACGTCTTTCTTTTTCCCCTCTTCCAAACCACCCCCTCCTACACGACCAAGCCTCTCTCTCTCTCTCCCTCCCCCCTTTCCCCCGGGGTCCTTTTCTGCTCTTCCTTCGTCGTCGTTACCCGTGGGAGAGTTCTTAGCGCTGGCAGGCTCTTACCTACCGTCCGTCTTACTTTTGGAATCATTAGGAGGACAACAAATCAATACAAGACGTAATAAAATACATTTACAGGGATGCTGCAGAGAAGATTCCCCAGATAACGATCGTGGCATCAGTTGCATCTGCTCCCATGTTCGCCCCGCCCACCACGAGTTCTATTAACCAACCACGCGCCATTTACCTAAGATCCCGTAACGCCATTGACCGAGGGCGGCGATGAGGCGTGGCATGCGCGGAGAGTGCCGCTGCCATTGGTCGGGATGCTAACGCAGGGGATACAAAGTTGCGTTGATAGCATCTTTACTGCAGCGTTGCCACCACTGCCGCCAACGAGTAATATTTTTACACACTTGTTACAAGCCAAACTTTTTTTATACGTTTTTGATATAAATAAATAGATTCTGCATTAAAAGTTGAGAACGGTCGTGTTACCCTGTATCAAATAGAAATGTGCAGAGCGGAATAAGTTATCAAATATTTCGCGATATGAGAGAATAGCGACCCGCTTTAATACCGAAAATAAAAACTTATCCTGATAAAGCTGAGCTTCCAACACTTGGTTGCGGTGGTGGCGTTGGTGGACCACACAGCACATAAATACGCGTACGTATACATGTGCACACATACACACACATACTTATAGTACACTCTCGTACTAATACTGCTAAAGCGCCCAGTCCCAGAGTCAAACATTCAAGTACGGTCGGCGGGACAATATCAGAGTGGATGGCACCAGAAACAAATGCTGACTCGGCGAAAGCGACGATAACCATTAAGATGAGCCACATTCACAATCAGTGAACCAAACCGCAACCGGACGACTCGTAAATGCCACATGTGGACAATGCGGCCTCTGAACTATACACATTACCTTGTCAATTTCCCTCTCTCTCTCTCTCTCTCTCTCTCTCTCTCTCTCTCTCTCTCTCTCTCTCTCTCTCTCGAACACCACACATACACTTGCTCACGCAACACTTCAGTTGCTATTTAACTACATTCCTCCACATCTAGGTTAATGACATTCTCGAATCAGGAGTTCTCTCTCTCTCTCTCTCTCTCTCTCTCTCTCTCTCTCTCTCTCTCTCTCTCTCTCTCTCTCTCTCAATTAGTACCACATTTCTAAAGTAATGACTATGTCTATACATGCACTCCTATTGCACATCCTGATGGCCTCTCAATCTTCACATACTTTAAATGGCTTGGTCTATTCCTGTCACATTACTTACTATATTTATAAAAACAATACATAAAATGACTTGCAAGAAATGTATTATTATTATTATTATTATTATTACTAAGCCACATTCCTAGTTGGAAAAGCAAAATGCTATAAATCCAAAGGCTCCAAACAGGGAAAAATGGCCCAGTGAGGTAAGGAAATAAAGAAATAAATAAACTACAAGAGAAGTAATGCACAATTAAAATAAAATATTTAAGAATAGTAACAATTGGACTTCAAGGTTAATTAAAGAATAGTTCACTGTAATGAAAGGGAAAAATATTCTAGTACATTATGAGAAATACTCACTAAGATTTTAGAATATTGCTTTATAACCAACAGTCTACGTATATGACAGATACACAGCCTACTCACGAAAGATCAAAATTTGAATTTTCTTTCATCAGAATCCATTTGATATCTTCAAATGCAGAACAAAACATCGTTACTTGAAAATCAAATAACCTCAACTTGGGTTAATGAGTCTAACCTGAATTGGCGGAATTCCCTGGGCTCATGATAGTCTCAGAAAGGACCATTTAGAAAACGGATATTTTACATTAATGGCACCTTCAACAATTACAGGTCATTAAGTCTTAAAATTAAGAGAGAAATTTGATACTTTCTGTATAAGAATATTTTATTACTTTGAAAACCCAAGTTTTCTATCTATATTATTTTCAGACTTGGGCGAAAACATTTTCTATCCATCACTATTTTCTTTCTGAAAAAAGAAATATATTTTCTAATAAGAAATAGTTTTTTATCCGTTATCATTATCTAATTTATAAAGTAAACTACTATTATATAGCTTGAAGAAACAAGGCTTTCTGTCAGTGATTACATAACTGGTCAAAAAAAAAAAAAAAAGTATAAACCTTATCTAACTTTGAGAAACTAAGTTTCTTTCGCTGCCTATTTAATTTTGAAAAATAAAACATCTATTCTATCTGTCTCATAACTTTGTGAAACAAATATTTTTACATGACTATTTTCTAACTTTGAGAAAATATTTTTCTATCTATGATAATTTTCAATATTTGAAACTAGGTTTTTATGCAAGACTATTTTCAATCTTCAAGAAACTGAGCATTTCTATTCATAGAAAAATATATATCTTCAAGAAAAGAAGACATACATAACTATGTTATGGCATTGATAAAAATACTTTTTATCTTTGACTATTTCATAACTTATCTTACCATAAACATCTTCAAACTTAGAGAAAAAAAATTTCCATCCCTGACTATTTTAGAAATTTAATTAAAAATCTATTTGCAACTATCTTTATAACTTAGAGAAACATCAGTATGAAACAGCACAAATGCATTATTGGGGCAGCAAGAATGAAATTATCATTCTCCTACTGCAGGGATATTCCTCTTAAGAATATACAATAACAACATTAATTTAATCAAATGCATGCTAATCATAACTAAAATTGTTAACATAAAATACATTTCAATGACGAAACTTACGAAAGAAAAGAAGGCTACAGCCAAAACCTTTGTTATGGATTCTGGAACGACTGAGATCAGCAAGCTGACCGCAACGTAAAGTCAGGCTCTTTTTGCCCAGGAACTCAAAAGCAAAACCCATCCATAAAACATGGAGCAAATTATTTCAAGGTTCTTTAAACCTTCATCAATTTTTCATTATAAGGTACAACTCATTATTTAAAGGCAAATTTATTTTACCATTGTTCTTGATTTGACTTCAGTAATGTTTTAGTGCAGCTCGTTACCTTAAAAAGAGCTTGTAACAGCTCTTACAAATTTTCTTCTTTGGGCTCATTTTCACCATAGCTAAAGAATTAAAAGTTATCAAAACTTATCTTCGATAACCACTATATATCCTGACTCTCATATCTGGCCACCTTTCTTTAGAAATTTTGGGAATCTTTCATGTTTGCATTTGGTCAGACTAGGATTTGCAACAGGATTTTCCAAAAAGCTGTGTTAGCTACAACCCATCGTTCTACTTTTGTTGTTGACTGCGCTAAAGATCTACCCATCCATTACCATTGTTGTCCCTCAAGTGACCTGTCCTCTTTTTTTTAATTAATGAAATCTCTTCCTTGTCAGCCCTTAAATGAAACATTCTCTCCATACCCATTACCTTTGGGAGATTGTTAATGGGGATCTTCTATCTGCGATTCAACAACCTTATATCTAAAGCCACTGCTTTAGAGAAGCAATTTCTTTCCATCTATCTGGTCATTTGTCCTAATTTTCAAAAAAAAAAAAAAAAAAAAACTATTATAAAAGCACTTTAAGAATGTTATAAAAGATTCTCATCACTGGTCTAACAAATTCTACGAGTAGCTCTAAAAGGCTCATTGTTCCTTATCACTGAATTGCCTTCCCTTTTAAGAAGCTCCTGGGGCTTCAGTACTTTTCCACCCATTAATGAACATTGTTCATTCTTAATTCATTAATGATTCAACAGTGAGACTTCCCCAACTCCAATCAAAGAGTATCGAGAGTATGTTTATTGTCGTGTATATATATAAGATGGACATTGCTATAAAAGGAATATGGATTGCATATATGAACAGTTCATTGGTCTCAGTGTAAACATCTGATTATCTTTTACCTATTATACTCTCGCGTTGTAAAATTGAAAGTTAATAACTTTTGGTAATTTCTACTTTACCACGCATTTCTGCAATATTCTATGGGTTTCCTGAATCATATATCGTAGCCTCCGCAATATGTAGTTTGCTAGAACGCAGAAACAGATGACATCAAAACACTTACTTCTTGATGTGACAGAACTTCATTTGAACAAAAGTACCCCAAAAACACTCAAAAACAGAAGCGGTTATCGAAGGTGAAATGATTCATCGGAAGAATTTTAGGTAGTTTAGTCATCTTGAAAGAATGGATGACAATGGGATAGTGAAAATAGTATATGGCTCGGAACTCTCCTTTATCCGTTGTTCTGCAATATACCCCTGACTCCATTGTATCGAGGTAGGTAAATAAACTACAGTATCTTCAACCAAAATGAGATATCAACGCTATTTCCCACTTTATTGGTTAATCCTATCTCAAGAGATATTATATACATATATATATATATATATATATATATATATATATATATATATATATATATATATATATATAAAACCAGTATCTGGATTTTCTAACACTAATGGGCATAACATTGAAAAAATCTGGAAACTACTGGCCAAGAAATACTCCATGTGGGGCTGAAGGGAGTATAAATTACTGTACATAGACTACATCTTACATGATTCATATATAGGGTTAAACATTAACCCTACAAAGAATTCAAAACATATAAAGTTATGTAGAAAAGAGTCAAAGTACTTTACCTTATAACTTGATATAAAAATAAAAGGGAAAGTTAGGTTGAGTACAGAAGATCATAAACAATGTAATTATTAAAGACAGCTAAACACTACCAAAAATTGATGGCATTATAGTTATGGGCAAAGTTAGGATCTTGGCAAAAATTAACATCTTGAAAAAAAGGATAAACAAATGCATCTTACTAAAATATCAAGAATAATCTTGGCCTATTTGTCCCTCTTTAGCAATTTGAGTATGTCAGATTTCCTTTTAGTTGGTAACGTTCCAGCCACAATCCAGCAAGAGGTTAAAGAAATCATCCAGGGTCTATGATGTACCTTGACCTTATTCCAGTTGTATCTAATCCATCTGAAGAACATCTATTCTGGCTACATGCAATGTTTGAAAAAATAAAATAAGTTGCTGCTACTATCAACTTGGCAAAGTCCACTTTTGGAAGGAATCAGGTAAAGTATCTTATGCGTAATATAACAGTTTAGAAAAGATATTACCAAGAGTGAAAAATATATCTAGAACAGAGAGTAGTCGTTTTCACGAGGACATAAAACAGTAATATGATTATTAGTCATGGTAAATTATAAGAAGTTATGAAAGAACTCATAAATATTGAGGTACTATTTACATGGGCAAAACTAATCAAATAGCTTCTTACAATTTTATAAATCTGTTACATTCTAAACAAGTACTACTTGATTTTTCAAACCATTCATCTTGAAGCAAATACTTATGATACTTCGCAATGTGTCTCTTTTCATAGAACAAAGTACATCCTAAATGGTAAATGTTTGTGGAAAATACATCATGCAAAACTTACATCTTAATGTGTGGTATTATGCAAGATAAGGTGCAAAACCTACTTCATATATGTGCCTATTTATGGAATATAACATAAACGAATTATTTCATTATTTGTTATGCATCATGGAACACGTTATACATGATGTGGTTCAAAAAAATTTCGAGCCAAAATGTAGTTAATAAATCAAAGAATTATGGGGTCTTCTTTTTTATGCAACCTATTCTCATTATATTTCAAAACTATCTAATATTTGATTTTAAAGAAAACTGGTAGTTAAGATCAGGATGTTTCTTGTCTCTTAGAGAGAGAGAGAGAGAGAGAGAGAGAGAGAGAGAGAGAGAGAGAGAGAGAGAGAGAGAGAGAGAGAGAGAGAGAGTTTGCTAATAACTTTACATAGATCCTTGAATTAGTGTAGATTGATATTATTATAATTCCTAGCACAATGGCAAATGATCGAAAGAAGAAAAGTCAGTAATTAAAAAAAAAAAAAAACCTGGAACACAAAACTCGTCCAACAAATTATAGGTCATTAACCATGAACTATCATTAGTAGACACGATTATCTCATTGGAGATTATCAACAAACGATCTAAATTCATTAACAAAATTAAAAGCAAACATAATCAAATGAGTCATGAGAATGTGATAGCAATTCATCCATCTCTTTCACATTCATCTATGGTCATTTAAATACCACTCTATTGGAAAACGGTAAACACGCGATCTTGAAAGGGCTCTGAAGGATGGCTCTCTCTATTTTCAAATAATTTCAACATTTTTACTGAAGTCATGGCATTTCCAATATTGGAAAATCTGCTTAGATTTACCATTTATGATGTTCAATATAAACATCTTAATAAACGTATAAACTTGTCATGCATACATGTTGTCGGGTTATCTGTGATAAATTAAAAGTATCATAACTGCAAAAAAAAAAAAAAAAAAAAAAAAAAAAAAAAAAAAAAAAAAAAAAAAAAAAAGTAACCAGTTGCAAATTAAATAAATAATTCTTAATTGAGGATGAAATTTCTGTTATTTCCCTCCCAGAGAGATACATCCTATTCTCATTTGCACTTTATTAATCGTCAGAGAGAGAGAGAGAGAGAGAGAGAGAGAGAGAGAGAGAGAGAGAGAGAGAGAGATCTTCCTCCGACCCCTTGTCTTTAATGAACACTCCCACCTGCAAAAATGGATTTCTTTTCCCACTAATAATGACATACTCATAAATACTAAGTTTTGAATCAACAGCTAAAATTTATCGTTCCACAACGACTTTAAGAACGACTCTTATAACAGATTTTCTCTCCCTCGCATTCCCACACAGATCTATTTCTTCAGTCTCTTTTCTTTGTTGGGATTTCTTTACGCATTTATTACTTTGAACTGATACCAATCGCTGCCCAAGACTCTATATATATATAATATATATATATATATATATATATATATATATATATATATATATATATATATATATATGTAATTCAAATAAGCCATATATTTTACTTCCTTAATATCTGAATTATCTCTTCTACCTCGGGATCAGAGACCCAAGGGGGATTCAACTCAAAGACAATGGTCGGGCCGGGAATCGAACCCTGGTCGAAGCTGGGACGACAGGGATATAGCATTTAGCCACCAAGAGAGGTTCTTTTGATGGCTAGATGTTATGTCCCCGGCCGGCCAGAAGCTATTATCTTTGAGTTGATTCCCCCTTGGGTCTCTGATCCAGAGATAGAAGAGAGAATCCAGATATTAAGGGAGTAAAATATATGGCTTATTTAAATATGGAAAACATGTCTAAATATGCAAAATTTATCACACACACAGACACACACACATTATATATATATATATATATATATATATATATATATATATATATAAACATTTTCACGACTTTTTCTTTTTCATTTTGCTTTACAAAAGCTTTTTACTTCTTAGTTGCTGTGATCAAAGGTTATAGAAACTTTCCATATGATAAATAAAATATAATGAAGACCACTAGGATACTGTCAGTACCCCACAATTAAGCAAGGAGATAGCAGAAGAATATTATAAATATATAAACATATACATCATAAATATATATTGTAGTTGAATCAGTAGAACTTCAAAAGTTCAAAGTTGCAGCAAATGTTTTTATGATGAACAGGCTGACATAAGTCTTTTTTATAGTTTATATATGACATATCCGTTTTGACGTTGTTACTGTTTGTAAAATGATTTATTATTAATTTGTTCTCATCATTAATTTATTTCCTTGTTTCCTTTCCTCACTGGGCTATTTTTCCCTGTTGGAGGCTTTGGGCTTGCTTGTAGCATCTTGCTTTTCCAACTAGGGTTGTAGCTTGGCTAATAATAATAATAATAATAATAATAATAATAATGATAATAATAATAATAATAATAATAATAACATGTTTGACTAAACAAAAAGAAGCTTTATATAATCCCATATATATAAGTAGAATAATAAAATACCTATAAAAAAATCTAAAGTCATAAGTAGATTATGAATAGCAAATGTTTGCTTCCTAACATACACAAGATCTACATGAATTCCATGAACAGTTGTCCAACATATTTTTTAGGATTATTTTGCAGAAGATAGAACAACAGATCAGATCAGATTCAGGTTGAGGTTTTGCCTTTGCAACGGCGCCTCTGTGTCTTTTAGTTTTATGCGTTCCTTATTTTCACTAGTTTTTCTCTTTTCATCCACATTTGTTGAAGTACACTTTTCTTATTTTCAATATTTCCTTCACAAAAAAGGAATTTTCCAACTGTTTGGGCACTGAGCAAAGCATCTCTCGAAGATCAGATTTTCCTCCTCTCAGGTTAAAATACAAATGGTGCCATGAATAGATTAATATCCAAGTCTCTTTAAATGACAAATTGAATTCTTCATATGTGTATTTATTGACAACGTCAGCTTTTTGTATCGTCTTTGCAAGTCTGCAGGACGGACTTTGACATTTTGAATTATTCCTTTTCACAAAGATTCATCGATTTTTCATCCATACTTTTCAAACTTATTCATTTCCATTTCATTATTTTTTCTATATTTTCTTTTATTAATTTATTTATAACTTAATTTCATCTTCTTCATAAAGGTTTCTTTATTTCTGGGCAAAGTACTTAATTCGTAACTTCCATTAATAATAACTTTCCAGTATCTGCTGATCTCCCCTTATCTTTAATAACAAAGCTAGTAATACATTTCAAATGTCTTCTTTTAGACAATATTTAACTTTCCTATGCCTTACAATAATGTCTCTAGAAGTTGTATCAGTATCACATATGCGCTTCTTATTCAGAGTTCTCGAACGTGCTAAGAGTAAAGAATAGTCATTAAAACATTTTGGTGTAACTGTATACTGTAATAATGCATATGATTATATACAAGACCTCAACTGTTTACATTTATTACACAGCTTGCAAGGCGAAAGTCAAAGGGTTTCAGCAAAAAAAAAAAAAAAAAAAAAAAAAAAAGTTAATAAATAAACCAAGTAGTGGTTAGGTAAGTTCAAAAGAAGGTTAATATCCTCAAGAGAGCCCAATGAGTAAATGGCCAAACATTTAGGTGATGACTTTCCTTTCTTTACCGGCAATGAGAATTAGGAAGCTAATTTTGAGGAGGGACAGATATAATAAAAAACATTGTCCTTACCAAATCTACAAAAACTTCAACTAGCGACGAAAAAAGTGGTGGAATTCGTCGCAGTGTTTTGGGAGACATGTTTGACCAATATGAACTCAGTTACAATATTTTGGCACCAGAGCCGAAGTTGAGCACAGTGGAAACCTCCTGGTACCTTTGACCCGTCAGCAGGATATACCAGACATTCTTTACATGATATAATTAGTAACCCAAGATTAAAAATATTGTCTCATCACTTAGAAGAGAGAGAGAGAGAGAGAGAGAGAGAGAGAGAGAGAGAGAGAGAGAGAGAGAGAGGGAGAGAGAGAGAGAGTATTAAGAAAGTGTCGATGATATCTTCATTGGCCGCTTGGAAATGGTCACACCAAACTTGCAATTTAAAAAATAACTCAAGATGAAACGAAACGAAGTCACACACCGCAGATAGTGTAGTTGGGGAGCAAAGGGATGAAACGCTCAAGTTCTGCTATCATTAGTTGACCTTTAAATTTGCATTATATATGTCGTAGCTATCAATACTACGGCGGGAACCAGGCCAATTTTTTTAAAAAGTATTATCTTAATCTTAAAAATTAATATTTATTTTTTAAGATAATATTGACTAAATTGAAATTATTATATCTATTTTGTGAATGTTGATAAAACTTGGAAAAAAATATTGACTATGCCAGGTATTATTTTAATCAGCGTTCTAATGACTATATTTTAGAGAAGTAAATAATAGGAATTAACAGCTTCCACATATCGTTTCATTGTCCGCATTAATACGGTAAAATCTGAAAAAAAAAAAAAATTCAATAATCCCACAATACATTCACCTCTTAACTTTTACCTCCACCAAAAATATGCATTGTATCCGGTATTCTATAATTCACTTGTTCACATACTTTTTCCTATACATCCTCCCTGTATAACATCTGTTGATTCTTCACAAAGATCTAATTCACCTCCTTCCCTCGGCTTTTGTTATTGACAATCATTTTCTCCCTCACTATATTATTTACCCCTTATTCATTCTCATGGATGGCTCCACCCGCTCTTCTCTTCTTTCATGCAACTGCATCTCAAATGATCTACTTTACATTATTACTAGACTAGAAAGTTTGAAAATAACATTAGAAAGTGCAATTTCATTGTAATGAAGTTTAAGTAATGTTAAGGTAGGTTAAGTAATAACCATCTCACCTCTTTAGTGGTTATTTTTTTCTATATTTCTTCCCTTGCTTTTGTAATCTCTCTTGCTGTGTTCTTTATATGCCCTTTTCTTCTTCTAGAGAGAACTGATATTGTGTGTACATGTGGATGAAGAATAATGATTAAAAAAAAAAAAAAATAAAAATAAACAATACCTCATATTATATAAATTAACAACTGTTGTGAACGTTTAATCACTCTGCTCAATTACCATTTGATAAATTTGTCCTGGATATATGATCTTAATTTCCGTTTTCTAAATTTCTATGCCTACAACACATCCCTGCTCTTCCCATACGTCCATCAAGGAATTTTGAAAAATTCTACCAAACCCCTTCCTATACATCAACCAACATTTCAT
>NC_090764.1:49170806-49190806 GCF_036898095.1 Palaemon carinicauda
CATCCTATTATGACTATACTCTATTTTTCTTTAACAGTTGTTAGAACTTCTTGATTTACAATAACATATAGTAGAAGACAAATAGCCACCTTGCTTTAATAGTCTACTGTCTTCTAAAAAAAAAAAAATATGCTCATCCAACCATTTAATTTCTATTGTTAATGAAAATGCAATAGTTGACATATTGTTATAGTTGACATATTGTTCACTTCATTTGGAGTTGTAGAACATTATTTTTCAAAAATTATATCTATCTTTTTCCTTTTATTAACCAATAATTTCTAGATAGTTAGATGGCCCTTTTTACTGTTAAAAGATAGGTGTAATTGCACTATTATTCGTCCAATACCCTAATGAAGAGGGTATTTCTGATTCTATTGATCTTGGTAGGTTTCTAGGTACAGTTTTTTCAAGTGGCCCTTCTTATTCCTTTTCAGTTCATAATGTTACCATAAATGAAATATTGGATCACATTCATCAGCCATAATCAATTTCTAGTACAAATTAGCAAATCAATCTCTTCTATTCACATATTCAATAGTTATATTTGCACCATCTTTAATGTAATACAAAAATATCTCTTAACTAAGTTGGCCTTTAATCCTCATTTCAACAGGACTGGAACACAAGTAATTTGGTTTTTGGTAACTCGATTATGATTTTTTGTTTGCAAGGTATTAGTAATTATCATTTCTACAAGCACTATTTGCGTTGATTTTTACGTAAACTTTACTAATCACATCCATCAAGCAGAAGTTTATTGTGTTTTAATAATAAATTATTCGATTCTTGTAGTATTTTAGCCTCTATAATATTCAATGTAAGATTTCAGGATTGGAAAATTATAGCTTGCAGTGGGGTCGAACCGTTCCCATATACCATTACTATTTTCTAAAATAAGATGATTTGTTTATTTGCCCTGCCATCCATTAGTACTTGCAAAAATAAACAAACAATTAAACAGGTGCAAACCAATGGTACTCAACACCATCCATGTCATCATAAACTGTTCACTTACCATTTTGATATAATAGTATTTGAAATAACCATTTATCATCGTGTTAGGGAAATATTCATTTTTATGCTGTTCACTTTCAGTGCACCTGTTACGTAATATTCTTCATAAAGCCATCAACAACAATGCCCTTTGCAAAGTTAATATGAGAACCTTCGTGTAACCTTCATTTCCAACAAACTAAATTCAGCCTTATGCAGTCTTATATGAAAAGTGCTTCTTGTTAACACAAGATTAATATGAAACTGAGCAATTAGAGGGGATGCAATCTGTTTTGTGTTGGCTGTCTGCACCCTTGAAAAGATGCCTGACAGAAAAGACTCGCTTGGAATACCCCTTCTTCGCAAGATGAATCACAGCTATATTAAGTATGTACTACATACCAGGAAACATTACTAGTTTGCCTGCTACTGTATTTACGAATACTGTCGAGGTGTTTTGTGTGTGTGTGTGTGTGAGGGGGGAGGGGGGAGGGGCCAGGGTCCTAGTCCTGATTTGTACGAAAACCGCTATTAATAATTTATCTCATAGCATGAAATGCAGTGGTTTTCTCATTTCCTCAGCATGCTGCATGAATATGTTAACAGTTGATTTCTAACTTCATTATAACTGTATCTAACCCCTCAACAGACAAACAGCACACACACACATATATACATACATATATATATATATATATATATGTGTGTGTGTGTGTGTATATATATATATATATATACACGTATACATACATACATACACACTTACACACACACACACACATATATATATATATATATATATGTCTATATATATCATTTATTTCCCAATCAGGACAGGAGAGGTAATTGTTCTAACAGCTATTTATTAATTCCGACGTTTCATGATTGTCATTATCACATCTTCCAGGGTTTTAAGAAGCATATGCAAAAATTAAGAAAATAATAAATTATACAGAAGATGTAAACTCGTAAATAAAAAAAAATAGTTATAATGAACTAAATATTCAAATAAAAATATGCATACAACAGAATAGTGGAACCAACCTGGCAGAAGAGCAAATATAAACTGAATGGCAACAACAATGACAAGAAAAAACGAAGAAGGCTATGACAGATATAATTGAGTGGAGGAAGCTTGGATGTTTAATGATGAAACTAGTCTTTTAATCATTATTGACTATAGAATAGGCAAGACGTTGTTATTAGATACTAGCCCTATAATGCTAAAATCTTTATAATGAATATTTATTTTACATATTTTAGCAGGATTACGAAAGTTTGAATGTTCTGGGTTGGATATTCTGCAACCTGTTCGAAAACTCACACCTCTATGCGAATCAATTCTGACCTTTAACAACCTCTTGGTAGATCCTACGTAGGTCCCAGAGTTACACTTTGGGCAACTATATCGATAGACTACACCAGATGACATTAAAGGACTCAATCGATCTTTTAAGATGAAAAATCGAGCCAACTGTGAAAGGATTCTTAGGAATTAAGTTTACTTCAACGGCTAAAATCTTTGGGACCTAACTAGGATCCTCCAAGAGGTTGTTAAAGGTCAGAATTGATTCGCATAGAGGTGTGAGTTTTCGAACAGGTTGAGGAATATCCAGCCCAAAACATTCAAACATTCACAATTATGCTGTAAAATAAATATTGATAATTAAGATTTGAGCATTATAGGGCAAGTATATATGTGTGCATATATATATATATATATATATATGTTTGTGTGTGTATATGTATATGTATATGCATATGTATATATATAGATATATATATATATATATATAATATATATATATATATATATATATATATATATATATATATATATATGTGTGTGTGTGTGTGTGTGTGTATATATATATACCTTTTATAAGATAACGGCATAAGGTATTAGCCAAAAAAGTTACCAAAAGACATAACAAAGATAGTAAGTGTAATTTGCATATACATCCAAACGCCACAAGTGAACATCTGGTTCTCCGGGCCAGTTTGTCCTACTGTTCAAAAACTTTTACTCATTCTTGAGTGATGTTATTATTTATGTCTATAGTCCAACAAAGGCCATACTAAAGGTAACGTCGTTTCTTTGACACCTAACGCTACCTCCGATTGAAGGAAGTCTTTTCAAAAGCAATTGTGCTTTATCGCCCGGACGTTTGTAATGTGAAACATATTTATTATTGTCAGTTATTGTAATGGGGATTTCTATCTTTTTGGAATTGTTATATGCAATAAGTCTTGTTTTATATCCAAAGGTTGTTTGCAACAAATCTTGTTATGCGTGTCTGGTTCGGACGAATCTTGTTGAATGCAGGATTTTAAAAGTATTTGCATAAATAATTTTTGTGGAATTCACCTAAGAAAAAGGGTCAGAGCAAATATAATCTTGGGTTTATTCGTGGTTTCTAATGTGGTTTATATAATTATAACTTTGGTTAATTAATAGTATCCTTTTTGGGACACCAATCAGTCTGAATATCACATTGCTTGAGGATACACCAATGCTCCACCCTCTTAGGCCTTTTTTTCTTCTCTTATCAGACTTTATTTACAAATGTTTGCATGAGCTGTGATTTATTCACAATTACTTATTCTAATTATTATTCTTATTAATCCACATTCTACTCAAAAACGCCTTGCGTTCTGGGAACGTTCATAGCCTATTGTCTTTCACATAAGAATGTAAGTACAGTGCATTCTGGGGCTGTAGGTGGAGAACTAGAAATATATCTTTTGGCATTAATAGGACGCAATTAAATTCGACTGTTTACCACCTGTTGATGAAATGTCATAGCGAAGAGCTTCCCATTTCAAGTTGATCTCTAATATTTGGGTGTATTAATTATATTAGGTAATCATATATATATATATTATATATATATATATATATATATATATACATACACAAAGCACTTGTTAGCGAGATACCTCTAGTTCGAAATTTTCAATTTTTGGTACACACATACAGAGAGAGAGAGAGAGAGAGAGAGAGAGAGAGCCTTACCTTATTTTTTTTTGTTTGGGTTCCCCCAGGTCCCTCAGTGTGAGGCACCTCGTATATCCACCAGAGAGTTGCTAATACATCTTCCGGTGTATTTTGCATCTTCCAGTCTTGGAAGGTCTGGGATGCATCTTAGGTATTTATCGAGCTGATTTTTAAACGCATCTACGCTCACTCCTGATATGTTTCTTAGATGAGCTGGCAGCACATTAAATAGTCGCTGCATTATCGATGCTGGTGCGTAGTGGATTAATGTCCTGTGCGCCTTTCTCAGTTTACCTGGAATGCTTTTTGCCACTATTAATCTACCTCTGCTTGCTCTTTCTGATACTTTAAGCTCCATGATGTTTTCAGCAATTCCTTCTATTTGCTTCCATGCTTGTATTATCATGTAGCGTTCTCTTCTCCTTTCTAGACTGTATAGTTTTAAAAATTGCAGTCTTTCCCAGTAATCAAGGTCCTTAACTTCTTCTATTCTAGCAGTATAGGACCTTTGTACACTCTCTATTTGCGCAATATCCTTTTGGTAGTGTGGGTACCATATCACATTGCAGTACTCGAGTGTACTACGCACATAAGTTTTGTAAAGCATAATCATGTGTTCAGCTTTTCTTGTTTTAAAGTGTCTGAATAACATTCCCATTTTTGCTTTACATTTAGCCAACAGTGTTGCTATTTGGTCGTTGCATAACATATTCCTATTTAAAATTACACCAAGGTCTTTAATTGCTTCCTTGTTTGTGATTGTCTCATTATTAGGTCCCTTGTATGCATACACCATTCCTTCTCTGTTTCCATAATTTATTGATTCGAATTTATCGGAGTTAAATACCATCCTATTTATCTCCGCCCATTCATATATTTTGTTTAGATCTCTTTGTAGTGAGTTCCTATCTTCATCACAAGTAATTTCTCTACTTATTCTTGTGTCATCGGCGAAACTTCTCACTACGGAGTTTTCAACATCACAGTCTATGTCTGAGATCATAATAACAAATAGCAGTGCAGCTAATACCGTACCTTGGGGCACACCAGATATTACCTGGGCTTCATCTGATTTCTCGTCATTTGCAACCACTATCTGTTTTCTGTTTTGCAGGAATTCTTTTACCCATTTTCCTATCTTTCCCACAATATTATGCTTTCTCATTTTTTTCTCCAATATGTTATGGTCTACCTTGTCAAAGGCTTTTGCAAAATCTAGATAGATCACATCTGTGTCTTTTTCATTTATCATATTATTGTATATGTTTTCATAGTGAGCTATCAGTTGGGTCTGTGTACTTTTTCCAGGTACGAAACCGTGTTGACCCATATTAAACAAATTATTTTTGACCAAATGTTTCATTATTTTCTTTTTTATTACCCTCTCATACACTTTCATAATATGTGATGTTAGACTAACAGGTCTATAATTGCTTGCCTCTAGTCTTGATCCACTTTTGAAGATAGGGGTTATATAAGCTAATTTATGTTTAACATATATCTCGCTCATATCTATACTCTGTCTTAGCAGTATTGCAAGTGGCTTCGCGATAGTGTTTGCAGTTTTTTTTAACAAAATCGCTGGAACTCCATCTGGTCCGGCTGCCGATCCATTTTTAATTTCGTTTATAGCCGTAACAGAGAGAGAGAGAGAGAGAGAGAGAGAGAGAGAGAGAGAGAGAGCACAATATATTCAACACAGCCTGGCTCTAACATAAAATAATGATCACCGACACTAGACACTAAAATATAAAACTTCAAACGATTTCTTGTAATTATTCACAATTCTTCTCTTCTGCAATGGGAGTATGTGACTATTTTCTTAGGATCATTATTGGTTTTTTTAAGTAAATTACTGTAAAGAGTAGGTGCTGATAGGTAGCACATTGATTTTAAGAATGTAATATCTGGTGCTCCATAGGGTAGTGTTCTTAGCCCATTACTTTTCATAACTAATCATATAATATGAGCGTAATTAGGTCAAGGACAGTTGCTCTTCGAAATACAGATCTTTTCATTGATAATGTCTCTATCTGTATAAAACTCATCTAAAAATCCTAAGTATGATTCTTGATTACAAATTTACTTTTAAGAAAAACATACGATAGTTTATTCTCTAATTTCACAAATAGCTTATTGAGAAATTCTAACAAATTTCTGGTGATTAATCTATGCTAAGAAATTTTTCCATTTTTTCATATTGCAGTGTTTAGAGTATTGTTCTCCTGTCTAGATTTCAGCTGCTGAATCTCCTCTTAACTTTTGGACAAAAACTTTCGGTCTATTAAATTCCTTATCCATGATCAGGATATTAATCTCTAGCACCATCCTTCTTTGCGTATATAACATAAAATTCTTCCTAATTTTGAAAATTCTTTGCATTCACATCTTTCCAGACTGTAACCTTTCTTACACAGTACTAGGTATGCAGTTAATTCTAACATTTTATTGCAGATTTGACCAGATATTAGCGTAATCTCCCTAATCTGGTGACCGAATCTATGAAAGTTCAGAAGGTCAAACTTGTAGCAAATGCTTCTCTGTTTGAAATAAGTGTCATTTCATAATTTATATAAGACTTATCTATTCAACGATTTTATTAATTTTAATATATTTCCTTAATATATTTCATTTTTTATTTCTTTTCCACACTGAATTACATTTTCTGTTGGTCATTGGGCTTGTAGCATATGCTTTTGAATTAGGGTTGTAGTTTGGCTAATAATAATAATAATAATAATGATAATAATAATAATAATAATAATAATAATAATAATAATAATAATAATAATGATGATGATGGTGCATGTGCCTTTCTAATCACCTATACGCCCATCATTCCTCTAAGTCTAAATTGTTTTACTATCTATGTGGATAAATAACTGAAACTACTTCAATAAAGGAATTCAGCCTTTTACGTGGTGAACGCAAGGATTGAGCTCACCGCCATATTTAAGTGGTAAAAGGTCAAACAACACTATGCCCCTCTAGAAGGTGTGTGAGGGGGGGGGGGGGAGGCGTCTGCGATTAACAAGCACATCTTGATATTTAGTAAAGCATACATTTTGTACATTCTACAAAAGCTATACCATAGCGAGAGAGAGAGAGAGAGAGAGAGAGAGAGAGAGAGAGAGAGAATTCTACTGACGTACAGAACTCGACTGTTTCGAGTACATACCCAGAATGAGGTCTGTACCCTCCTTTAAGGGAACAAGCAAAGGTGACGCCAGTAAGAAAATAATCAAACACGAACGAGGCCACAACCTCCCTAGTCAACCTAATTGTTTTCTCTGGCCTAAAGCAACCAAACAATAGTGTGTGGGAGTGTCAGAGCTCAAGGACGATATTTTTTTAATCTAGTTAACAAAAATTGGATAAAAGTAGAACCTAAACATATCAGCTTTTTATATGAACTTTCTGGTGGTTATGGCTGGAGAGCATAAAAGGAAAGATTATTTAGACGGAGAAATTTTCTATAATTTACTATTTTTAGTAATTATTATCATTATTACAGTGATGAGTTTTAAAAAGACAAAAAAACTGTACATTTGTGAGAAATAAACAATTGAATTTTCCTAATTACACGTATTGAGGGCCAACGTTCTTAGCTGTTTGCTTCGCTCGAGTATCTATTCTACTGTATAGTATTTCTTTGTGCATACTCTTAGTTAACTCTTTGAATGTGACACCATTATATGGCCTCCCACCTTCACATTGCCAGCTTTTCTCTCCACTTGAAGCCCTAATACTAGCAACCCCATATTTGTTTAACTCTATAACTTTTTCAATAACTATAGATTAAAATTTGATATAAACACCAAAATGTTTACAACATCTAAAGACAATATTTACTATTTTCTTTACAAGGTCCCGTACACCCATAACTTCATTCATGTATCAGCACGATGTTTTGATTGACAGTAGACAGTGACTTGATTCTGTGACTCAAGATCAAGTCATAGTGCATCCATCTGTATATCTGTTTCATCGACAAAGCTGTCATATCACCAAGTTGTGCACGACTTTAGATTATTATTATTATTATTATTATTATTATTATTATTATTATTATTATTATTATTAAGCTACAACCCTTGTTCGAAACACAGGATGCTATAGGCCCAGGGGCCCCAACAGGGAAAATAGTCCATTGAGGAAAGGAAACAAAGAAAAATAAAATATCTTAAGAACAGTAACAACATAACAATAAATATTTCCTAAATAAACCACAAAAACTTTAACAAAACAAGAGGAAGAGAAATTAGATAGAATAATGTGCTCGAGTGTACCCTTAAGCAAGAGAACTCTAACCCAAGACAAGGGAAGACCATGGTAAAGAGGCTATGGCACTACACAACACTAGTGAACAATGGTTTGATTTTAGAGTATCCTTCTCCTAGAAGAGCTGCTTACCATAGCTAAGAGAGTCTCTTCTACCCTTACCAAGAGGAAAGTAGCCACAGAACAATTACAGTGCAGTAGTAAACCCCTTGGATGATGAAGATTTGTTTTAAAGTTGATAATTTGTTGGATTAAGCTGGAAACTCTTGAACGGGGAAAGCATGTATAGTAACCACCAGAGGAAATTTCAACATGACAGTTATATTACCTTGTGGTACATCCAGCAGCTCTCATATCTCACCTAAAGCACCATAATCTGTTTTTGAAAACTCCTTAAAATTGTGACATTTGATATATAATCACGAGGTGTATAGTATTTGTTATACAGTATAATTAATTCTTATGACTAGTTTTACTTAATTAAAGTTTTTATCTTTACTACAGTTGTAACGTCCCACTAAAACACAGTTTCTATTTGTATCTGCAACCTCGCCGTCCTTGGGAGCTAGGGATGGCGAATTTACCCAAGCTTGGGTGGAGATGGAGCTTGGGCGCAGATCATACTTATATGGTTGGTCTCTGGGATATTGTCCTTTCCTTAGCTTCAGCCCTTCATGAACGACCTTTAAACCATTATAAGACCTAAAGAATACATCTTTTGTTTCTAAACTATTCAGCCTATTTCACAAAAGCTGCATTAAGGTAATGCTGGGACAATCCCGGTAATTTTTTTATGCTTTAAAGCTAAAGTTTATAGGTCTAGTGTTGATCAGTGTAAAATAATATATTTCACAAATCTTCAATATATTGTCAACAACTAATCTAAAAAATATTCCTGTGGTGTCACTGCAGATAGTAGGCTACATGTAAGCTACTACTTTATTGTCGCGAGGTAGCTGTTAGGTACTAACACAAAGACGAGGTGAATTTAAGTCTATTCAACAAGGTAACAAGCTTATATACAAACAGTTGAGAGCAATAATGTGATGGAAAGCTTAAACAGGATTTTCTATTACCAATGAGGGAGAGAGCGAGAGATATAAAAGTAATAGATTACAGTGTATGATTATGAACGTGTATGAAATACGTGCAGTATATTATTTATACTGTAAATTGCCAGGCGTTTAACTTCCTTCTACATAATTCGCCGGTAGTAAAATGAATTGTCAATTTCACGGTTTCAACAGTTAAAATGTTATTTTTTAAGCTGGAATATGAAGACGGATGGTCTATGAGGCGAGAAAAGAGAAATGGGGAATTTTATAGGATATAACAAAATGTTAGAAAGATATACCGTATTTGAAAAACAATGAAGAGACAATGAAGATATAAAAAGAGAGAGTTAAAAGGAAAGTTTAGTACAAGTAAAATTAACCAATAAATGGAAACCGAGATCACTGCGTTAAGAATGTTAAGACTCTTGGCAGACGAGAACACTAATCAACACTGACATGACCAGACAGGTGGTCTCTACACCGGGGGAAACATAAACGACGGATGAGGATTTGCAAACGTTGTGAGTTGAAGACAAGCAAGCTTCTGAGAAACCCAAAGTGAAAAAAAGCACTAGACTTTACCTGGATTTGTCTGGTTATAAAATTAAATACATATATACATACATATATATACATATATATATATATATATATATATACATATATATATATATATATATATATACATATATTATATATATATATATATATATATCATTGCTAGACGTATCACTACTCGGTATCTCCCCATTCTTTGGATTGGGGGGAGAGAATAGTCATACCCTGGTGAGAGAGGTTACTCCAAGAGGTACAGTCGGAAGCCACAATCTCCCACAAAACACCGAAACTGCCGTGTTGTAGTTAGGATATGGGGAGGGGTAGGGATGGGTTGAATCTGTGTGTACATAGGCTACCTATCTAACTATTTAGCTGTCATTTTTTATGGATCGCGTACAATAGTATGAAAGAAATGAAAAGATTAGAATCAGTTCAAATAAAATTCTTGTAACATAAATACATTTTTTGACGGATTAGAGGAACATGGCGTTGTAATGGTGGCCCAAAGACTTGTGTATTAACACACAAGACAGATAAAAATATCCTGGAAACTATGGAATAAAGCAATCACGGTACGAGAAATGGTGAAGTTGACACTTTTTCTTTATTTACGTTAGGTCATCACGCTAGTGATAACTACTGTTAAGATAAGAAAAACAAATAATGTTTGATGAAAAGATAGTAATATCACGGACATTAATCATCATTATTATGATCATCATGATAACAGTAATAATTTCTCCAATCAGACTCACCGGATGTTTCACAGATGTAAAGTATAAAAGGATGGAAATTAACACTCGAGGCAGCATCTAATGAATACAACCAACAAAGGTCTGGCCACTGTACAGCTGCTTGAATTAACATGGAGTTCAAATATGCCGTTCCAAGACACAAAACACAGGTCTTACCAACATGGCAGTTCCTTCTTAACTTAAACATCATCAGTAAAAAAAGAACTTATAATATTAATAACTACTTCAAAAAGTATTCACACACACATCTCTCTCTCTCTCTCTCTCTCTCTCTCTCTCTCTCTCTATATATATATATATATATATATATTTATATCTCTCTCTCTCTCTCTCTCTCTCTCTCTCTCTCTATATATATATATATATATATAGAGAGAGAGAGAGAGAGAGAGAGAGAGGGGGGGGGCAGGACATGGTATATAATTAATGAAATAGCTAATGCATCCATAATAAACATACGGTAAGCAAGTCTGAGTTTGGAATTCGTATCTGAGCATCGTGTGCGGGAGTAGAGGGAGAGCAAGGAACGGCCAAAAGGAGGAGGATTGAAGAATTTGATGGGACAAAGGCAGGTGCCAAGAGTAAACATTCCACTAAATGTGCTAATGAAGACTTGGGTTGGTCCGACACACATATTTATTACACTCTGACGCCGCTCTGAAAATAAAGGAAGCTGCTGCTGCTGCTTCATCGAATGGATCTGTTATCACTTGTCGCCTACTTGAAACAACGTAGGGGGAGGGGTTATGGTGGGGGAAGGGTGGCGGAAGCAACACGAGAATTGAATTTCTTTCGTATTACGTAATGGAAGATATTTAGTCGTTATTTGATTGAGCTGTATTTCTAAAGAAAATATTTCCCTTGAGATATAACAAAGCATTATGAAACCTGTCCACAATTATATTTTGGATTATCTTTAAAATAATATGGCTGAGGAACCAATAAAAACTAAACTACTTTCCAAAACCGTTGTTTTCTTTTCAATTTTTTATCTAAATTACTAAAGAAGAAGAACAGAAGAAATGTCTATCTCCCAAAACTTGGATTAAAAAACATTTCAGAAGCTCATAACTTTGTACAAGTTAAAGGAACTTATAATAAAAAATCCTATTACAGGTCCCAATAATACAAGTTCTAATAAACTACTACAGGCTAAAGGCTGTATTGAACATGATTGGAATTGTGTGAGTGGGCCGTTAGGTTATAACTGAGAGGCGAGGTGAATGCAACTAAACTTTATTAAACCGACATCGAGCTTATATACCAGTACTTGCGAGCAAGAACGACACAAAATAAAACATGAGCTAGGATGCTTACACAGTTGGTCTATTATCAATGCAGGGAAGAGTGAGTGATAAGGCAAAAAAGAAAAACCATTACAGTGTACGAGAGTGTATGAAACATGTATGGTACAAGGCTCCCCTCTAAAAATGACATACATGTGAAATAGGTCACCCTGCTCTTGAGAGACGTACTGTAGGCGGGTCATCTGGCAGGAGATATGCAGGGTTTAGGCAATCAATGGAGACCCATTCTCCTTAGCCACAAATGTTATTTAAGAAAGACTTCAATGTACAATGGATCACAAGGAAAGGGCCCATGCAAGGGGGCGTTAGCAGCAGCTTGCTTGTGTCATTGCACAGGAAAACGTGCGTTGCTGAGTGCAGATCTGTCGGTATGCATTGCTTTGCTGGGGACTATTAAGTCAGGCAGCATAGAATACATTTTCCCACAACGTAATGTGAGCTCTGGAGATCATCGGAGGAGGTTGTAGATGGAAAAAATTTGGCAGGGACGACATACACCATTTCGGCTGCCGAGACATCCAGGGCGTCTTTAAAAGTGGTTTTTAGTCCCAGGAGGACCCAGGGAAGCTGAGTAAATCAGTTATAGTCATTGCAGCGGGATATCAATGCTTCTTTGAGGGTGCAATGAAAATGTTCAACCATTCCATTGGCAGCAGGGTTGTAGGCAGTTGTCTGATGTAGGGTGAGGCCCAAGAGATTTGCTAGTGATGTACACTACTGAGAAGTGAAAGTGATACCCCTGTCAGAAGTAATATACTCAGGGGTACCGAATCTAACTATCCACCCTGAGAGTAAGGCAGATATACATGAGGTGGATATCAACATGAATGTGGGCAAAATGACGGTCCGGTTGAGTAAAGGTGCCAACTCCTAAAACCGTGTGTCAATGTACGTTTGAAGTTTGGCATGAAGTACAGGCATGGACCCAGTCCTTAGCATCCTTAGTAATGCCATGCCAAATGAACTTCATATTTCATAGCTGTGCAGAAGATTGGTGTGAGGGATGTGAAAGGTCATGAATGAAATCAAACACCTGTCGACACATGAGACCAGGTATCCATGGTCGTAGTCTACCAGAACTGACATAACAGAGGAGGATGGCACTGGAGTCATCGATGGCAACGTCTTCCCATCGGAGGGATGTGCAGGATATCTTACATGCCTGGTACTCTGGATTTTTTCGTTGGGCTCCTTGTAAGGCATTCTAATCTAATTCCAGGTGAATGGTGGCCAATGTGTTTCTTAACAGGGTGTCGGTAATGGAAATAATTTTCCCAGGGATGTGTTGAAGGGTGCAATTGTATTCAGCCACGGTGGAGAGATGTCGGCATTGATGGGCAGACCAGGCATCAAACTGTTGAATGAAGGCGTGCACCAGAAGGATGTGATCTCTGCAAATGACATAGGCGTACCTTCTAAGAAGTGGTGAAAATGACGGTAGCCAGATTCTGCCTTGGACAGTTTTCTATTGAAGAAGTCAAAGGGGTAGGGAGTTGAAAGTACGCCCAACATTATGAAGGCCCAAAAAAAAGTAACTGAAGGTGTATGTACCAAAGGGGGTGGTGATGTCAGTCTTGGGGATGTCTTCTGGGTTCATGGACACCTGATAATACCCCTTCAGGAGTTCAAGTTAGGAAAAAATCTTCGCTTTGTACAAGTAGGAGGCCATGCCGGCTATGTTTGGGAGGGGGTAGTGATTCAGTTCTGTTCCCATGTCCAGATGCCTGTAATTCCCACAAGGGCACAGGGAGCCATCTTTTTTCAGGATGATGAGTAAGGACAACGACCATGGGCTTGAGGCCTTTTGGCAAAAACCCCTTTCTTCCATTTCAGCGAACGTTTGTTTAGTGGCTGCCAAACGATCTGGTGTCAGATGCTGGAATCTGGTGAAAACTGGGGGATCTGTCGTCTTTATATGGTGATAAATACCGTGTTTAGCGGGGATCGTGGACGTTTTGGCGGCGAAATTCTGGACGCAATATTTTCGGGTATGGCGTGAGGAGGTGGGCATAGGCATCCGTGGGTGTGCTGATGTGGAGTGCAAGGTTGGAGGGAGCGGGTAGAAGAGGTTTTGACGAGTAAGAGTCTACGTTGACTAACCATCAGTGGGCAATATCAACCAGGAGGCAGAAATGGTAGAAGAAATCCACAGCTAGGATTGGCAATGTGACATCAACAATGAGAAACTTCCAATGATATATAGCGCTCCAAAATTATAATGTCAGGGTCTCGTAGCTATGGGTGGGGATATCAGATCTGTTGGCAGCTACCAGGCGGACGTCGTCAGGCCTAAAAAGACTACATCATGTCAAGGAGTGTGTACTTGGTAAAAAAAAATGGCAAGCACCAGTTTCTACTAAAAACCTCACGCCCGTACCTGCATTTTGGACACCAACTGCTGTTCGTACATTTCTTTGCAGCAAATGCGAATTTGTAGTGGTAGTAGCATAACTGTAGCCGATGGGCGTTAGAAAGTGGCTGGAGAGGTCATTGCCTGGGGTGTGAGTGAAGGGTGGCATACGTGGGTAGTCGGCGGCTTTATAGTCGCTCCGACACATCACGGGATAGGCGTCTGTGTCCTACATCATTCCATCTTATCGCATTCAGTTGATGTTGAATAGTTGTCCTCTTCGTCAGGAGTCGAGGCGTTAATGGAGGTCTTGAAGGTGGTGAAGTGGTTGTCCATAAGGGTGTCGACTTCAGTCATCAAGTCCTTCATGGGCAAAGTATCGACATTAGCTATGGCAGCGTGTAAAGGTTCTGGCAGGTGTCGTGCCCTTTGGTTTACCTCACAAGGTGTGCAGTTTGCGACAAGTTATAGTCGAGCGATACTGGTTATTTCCCTGAGGGCAAGCAAAGCCTTTTGCTCCCCCAACCGTTGTTAAGATAACACAAAATAGCTTGACTATACGGGCGGTTGGCGATGACGAGCACTGCTCCAAGGGGAAAGTTTTGAGGGTGTAATACGCTATTGAGGTGTCCCCTAGTTCGCAAAGCCAGTCGGAGATTTCCGGGAAAATATCCTCGGGGATCACCAGGAGGCCACAGTCTGCTTTGGGGCTTGATTGACTCATGCCCGCCCTTGCTACGGAACTGGACATCGGTGTGCTGAAACCAGGCGAATGCCCCTGTACGGGCGATGAGTGGTAGTTTCATGGGTGTGGCGTTGATGGGAGAGTCTGGGTCGGAGGGCAGCATCATCAAACAGTAAGATACAGCAGTGAGGGGGGAAGGTGGGAGGGAGCTGGTCACTCCGGGGTCACCAATGTGAGAGTAGGCTGTGTCAGGTTGTAACTGAGAATAGAGGTCAATGCAACTAAACTTTATTAAACAGACAACGAGGCCGAGCTTATATACCAGGACTTGCGTGAAAGAAAGCCACAAAAAATCAAACAAAATAAAACATGAAATAGTATGCTTACAAAGGTTGGCCTATTAAGGGCTGATTCACACCTGACACTCACGCTCACGCCCAAGTCTCACGGTCAAGCTCTCACTTAGCTCATTTTACTGGTGTGTTCACATATGCCGCTCAAGCTCTCCTGAGCTCAGTTTGTTTTGTGTTGGCATTGGTGAACCATGCGTGATTTTTCGGCTCTAGAATTAGCGGGTATAGCTCTCGCTCAAGTTCAAAATATCTTTTGCTTTAATCGTGAGGTTGACTGTGACCGTGACTGGAGTTGAGCGAAAATGATTGACTGGATGGTTTGAACACTGCCTGTTTATCATTAAAGAATATTTGAGCGCGATCAATTACGTGAGTGTGAGTGTCAGGTGTAAATCAGCCCTAACAGTGCAGGGAAGAGCGAGTGATAAGATAAAAAAGCAGCACTGTTATAGTGTACGAGTGTGTATGAAACACGTGTAGTACAGAATCGCTGGTGAGTCTGCGAGAATTTATTTCAGTATATGAATTCTTTGATTACTTCAGCTACGGCAGTGAATATTCAGTAAAATTTGTGGTTAATCAACAAAGCCAGAAATAACCGTTCTGTTAGTTGCATATTCCTGTTCTATCCCTCCCCTTCCATTTGACACTAAACATGACAGCTTTCCACCAACCTTGAAAATCCGTTGTTCTTATCCAATTAACCGTTAATTACTTACCAATGACGGTGAGAATCGTTCGGTCTACTATACAGTTATGTTCTCCTGTTTCCCCTCCTTTCATTTGACATCAAACAAATCAGACTTCCGTCAACTTTGAAAATCCATTGTTTTCTTCAATTAATCGTTAATTACTAATCAATAAAGATCAGAATACAGTAATTCAATCAAGTGGACCATTGTAATCTCCTGCCCCCCCCCCTTGTTTTACTTGACACCAAACACGGCCATTTTCTGTGAAATTCAAGAATTTATTGCTTTTCAAGTAATTACTATTCAACAAAATGAAAAAAATAATATATCAGACACAGAGCATCGATGCTAGTATCCTTCTAGTAAACACATACCAAGTTTCAGACAGATTGGCCAAGTATTAGGGGAGTAAGCTTTTGAAATTAGTACCTCGGAAATCATTAATTACTTAATAAATTAATAATCAATGGTTTGGTACAACGTTCTCTTCCATGATCAATAAATACTCTCTTCTAGGGTCTACTTACCGAAGTTCAGGCTTAATAACAGAGTTGTCGAAATTTCATTGCTTTTAATCCTTTAATTAATCAATAATTACTAAGAATTTTGAAAAAAATACTTAGAAGAACGACAGATAGTGACCCATAGAATGTACCTACTAAGTTTCATGACGATTGGTTCAGGAAAAACGGAGGAGTAGTCAAAAATGATAAGTGTACACACCAAGTACAGGAACAAGTACAAAATGAGTAGCGACTTGACACGCCTTCAGCCAGTAAAATTATCGTTAATACTAAAAGTAGTTTAATGGACTAAATATTTACGTTTTCAAACTGCCGTAAAATTCGGCCAAAGTAATTGTTCCTCGGTGAGCAAAGACGAAGTTTAGAAGCAAATTAATTGTTCTCAAAGAGGGAAGAACAAGTTTAGAAGTAAATTAATTGTTCTTCATAGTGGAAAGAACAAGTTTAGAAGCTGGGCAAGTAGGAGAGAAAAGACAGAGGGAACGCAAGAAAAGTATAACAGAAAGAATTGCAAAAAGTAAATCGGAGAAAAAATGCAACTTGGGATACACAGGGCCATAATGGCAAACCTTTGGTACGTTCCACAATGCGCCATGCAATGAGACTGAGGCCGTTACTTGGGAAAAGGGTTAGGAATAAAAATCTAATATCGGAAACGACAAGAAAAAGATATCCTGGTTGAGTACCCGGTTCCGAATGCCTATGGAAATTGACTCAGCTGGTCTTTGTGCCACAGCTCTACAGTTCACAAAATGCTCCTGGTCCTAAAGCGAGATATTTTATGGCTTGCAGACGAACAAACACATAAAAACAAGGCAGGGGTGAATATTTATCCTTCTTACTTCGTTGGCAGTGAAAAAAAAAATAAAGTCGTAAATTTTTACTTCCCTGCGATGCGTATCCTGTTATATAACGCACCCATGAGAAGTTGCCTTTCTTCGCTACTCTCTTTCGAAAACTGGCATATTGTGGGATACAGGACGGACGTCAATGGTCTCAGGATTTGAAACCTTTACAAACTTCCGAATCTCGTAGTCCTACACACAAAGCAACAAAGCGGAAGTGACGCCAAAATATGAGATATCAGGGCACATGGATAAAGGAAAGGGAAGAATGCACGATGGACTGGCGTTACGGAGAGAGAGAGAGAGAGGAGAGAGAGAGAGAGAGAGAGAGAGAGAGAGAGAGAGAGAATAAGAAACTTATGAAGGCTAAGATATACGTTTCCTACGACTTTGGGAACCACAAATATAGAAAAAGCAATTATTCATACCCTTAAAAGAGATAATTAGGTCATTCTAACATATTCTTATTATTCATATTCTTTTATGAAGGAAGTTGGAGTTCGGACAAGAATAATTTACCGATCAATTAAGAATATAAAGCACAGATTTGTCAAGATACAAGCAATGTAAAGATCAGCAGATAGGTGGAAACAAATTTCATAAATATATAGATAAATACTTACTTCAGTAATTCAAAGCCAAACGCAATGGGAATATCTCTGAACAGCAAAACAAGCGTTTAGCTTTTATTTATGTTATGACTTACAAAATAAACTTTTCCCGATGTATCCTTGCTTACATATGATGCTCTAATACAGTATATTTTGGCGATATATCAATATTAACGTAAGTACTTTATGCTTTACAAGTTCACCCATATTTACTCAGATGAATGCATTGCTATCAGTATACCTCCGATGTAGTCAAAGACATTTACTATTATTCAATACTATTATGTAAAATGAGGGATTAATATTGTTACCAAATAGTTGAAAGCAAATACAGAACTATATTTATAGTCTTTTCTAGGATTCACTCGAAGGATTCGATCTGCAGTGAGGCACAAACACTATTATTACTATTATCATTATTATTATTTCCCAATTTACAACCTTAGTTATAAAAGCAGGACGCTATAAGCCCAAGGGCGCCAACAAGGAAAGTAGCCCAGTGAGGAAAAGAAATAAGGAAATAAATTACAAGAGCATTAATTAACAATAAAATAATATTTTAAGAACAGTAGCAACATTAGAATAAATCTTTCATATATAAACCATAAAAACTTTGAAAAAAAAAAAAACAAGAGAAAGAGAAATAAGTTTGAATAGTGTGCCCGAGTGTACCCTCAAGCAAGAGAATTCTACCCCAAGACAGTGGAAGACCATGGTACAGAAGCTATGGCACTACCCAAGATTAGAGAACAATGGTTTGATTGGAGTGTCCATCTAGAAAAGCTGCTTGCTATAGCAAAAGAGTCTCTTCTAGCCTCACCAAGAGGATATTAGCCACTGAGCAATTACAAACAGCACAGTAGTTAACCCCTTGAGCGAAGAAGAATTGTTTGGTAATCTCAGTGCTGTCAGGTGTATTAGGACAGAGGAGAATATGTAAAGAACAGACCCGACTATTCGGTGTATGTGTAGGCTAAAGGAAAATGAGATGTAACCAGAGAGATGGATTCAATGTAATACTGTCTGGCCAGTCAAAGGACCCCATAACTCTCTAGCGGTAGTATCTTAATGAGTGACTGGTGCCCTGGCCAACCTTATACCTATACCAAAAGCAGACACCAACGGTTGCCAATATTGAATTATCGGCTAAATTTACATAGTTTATAGTGTCTAAATACCATTAGCATCTTCCTGCTGAATGGCAATCCAGACTAGATATAAGTAACAAGAATTTGCCGGTATATGCAGCAACAGGTTAATTGTTTATTATGAACAGTATTAAACTTACTCTGCCATTTTCTCTGTAATAAGACATAATCTAAAATTCTCCTTTTCCTAAAAATCTCTTCCATCAGAAGCCCAATTGTCAATGCTCTTCTTCGGATGTCATGTATTTCCAATGATTATGGAACTTTCCAATCAGACTTTTCAACATCATTTCCTCCACGATCTCCACGCTGCATATACCAACATCATCTGCCACCTACTTTTGCATTCAAATCTCCTGGCACAACTACCGATTCATAGTCTCAAGATTCAGCTGTGCATATATTCAAATTTTCGTTAACAGATTGTTTTTCATTTGTGGTGTAAGGCAATCCTCGAATTAACATTTATATTCTTATATCTAGCCTATCCCCAGTCTTTGTGACGAAATAAGCAGTTCTTTTCTTAGACCTATACTTTTCTGTTATCTCAATTACTATCACTCCTGTCTCATCACACGTCAAAACATCCAGCTTTCTTTCCTTGAACAAATAAGCTATTATCTAATTCTATTCCTATGCATTGATAGATGGATGGATAGATAATAATAATAATAATAATAATAATAATAATAATAATAATAATAGTAGTAGTAGTAGTAGTAGTAGTAGTAGTAGTAGTAATAATGATAATAATAACAATATTAATAATAATATTAGTAATAATAATAATAATATCAGTTTTTAACAGAATCAATTCTACTATCCCTTAGGAAAATCTTCCT
>NC_090764.1:49193306-49200806 GCF_036898095.1 Palaemon carinicauda
TAGTAACAGAGCTATAACCCAAATTGAAAAAGCTGAATGCTACGGCAAAGTATTCCACAGGAAAAGCTGCGCAGTGCGGAAAGGATAAAAAGAAATAACGGATTAATAATATATTAAAAATAATTAAAAATAATATAAACATATCAAGCTCACTAACAACGTCAAACAAATCTGTCATATATAAAATATGAAATGAGACAGTCCATCTGTTCAACAGTAAAGCATTGGCAGCAAGTTTTGAACTTCTGAAGTTCAAATATCAGATTAGGAAAAGTATTCCATAAAAATTTCATAGTTTTATAAAAAAAAAAAAAAAAAAAATAAAACAAGAAAAAAAAATTTACTTACGGAATACAAAGTAGCATTGAGCTTCATGATGGAGGGGGGAAGTCTGTTTAAATTAACTGCATACATATTACTATGAAATGGATGATACAATTTGGAAAGCTCTAATTACAAAGATGGTCTGTATTATGGAAAATATTATCATTATCCTCAAAGGACTAAAAGAAATACATTACCATTGATTAATATCCCGACCAGGGATAAAGACTAAATGACATTAACAGACCGTGTATTTTTGTCCAACAAATTATGTCGAGAGTCAGCAGCTGAAGATCAAGAAGGAAAACTATATTCAAGACAGAAAAGAAGACTTGAAACATTTTCTCGGGACAGATTGATCACCAAAAATCTTGAAAGACTTCCTTAATATACCAATATCTTTTGTGTAATTGAAGAAGAAACAGATCACATTTGTATCTCAAAGGTAAATTGGAAATCAAGAATCATACTTAGAATTTTAAAAGAAATCGTATGAAGTTAAAGAAACATTGTAAATGCAAAATTTGTATGTTGAGGCGACACTATCCTTGACCTACTTACATACAATCAAACTTTGAGTTTTGTGTAGGCCCAAATTCATCTAACAAAAATTATACCATTCCATGATCATAGCTAGATCATGATTAAAAGATTCAACAATCAGGCGTCCACACACACACACACACACACACACACACACACACACACATATATATATAATATATATATATATATGTATATATAATATATATGTATATATAATATATATGTATATATAATATATATGTATATATAATATATATGTATATATAATATATATGTATATATAATATATAAGTATATATCTAATAAATATTATTGTTTGTATATACCATATGTATTTCAGTAAATGTCTAGCAGCCTGGATACTTTTGGACAGGAAATTTTTAAAGTCACACTCAAACGCAACCCCCCCCCCTTTTTATATAATAGTATCTTTTGAAAATGAAAATAACGAAGCTCAGTTTCATTTTCGAAAAGGTATGAATGGAGAAAGAGAGAGTATAAGAAAAGGGAAAACTTAGAAAGGCTAAGGAAGGTGAGCCCCCCATGTTACCCTTTTCCACAAATAATTACGTCACAGAATGACATTTCATCATGTGTGTGCGATACGACATGTATATTAATTCCATCTCAACTGGGGCACGGCCACCTCCCTGGAGCCCCTTTGCCGTGAGCAATAAAATCAACAATCAGTGACGAGATCTTCCCGACAGGGTGTTTACAGCCATCTTCACTCCGGTGGACGATGCTCCACAAAAACTCCCCCTTTCCTATCGAGTTTATCTTCATAAGGGATCTTTTCGCGTCTATAGAGTTGAAGGGCGCTCGCCAGTGTGAAAAATGTCCAGATCTTTAAGGTCTCGCCTTTTTTTTTTTACCCTCTCGCAAACTGGAAGCGTTTAAATCTGATTCTGAGATATATATATATATATATATATATATATATATATATATATATATATATATATATATATATATATATACACTATATATACAGTATATATATATACATATATATATATATATACACTATATATACAGTATATATATATATATATATATATATATATATATATATATATATATATATATATATATATGTGTGTGTGTGTGTGTGTGTGTGTGTATTTTACAAGGAAAAATGTTGCCATGTAAAGCTTTGTGACAAACATGATTCGTTGGTCTTTCATATATGATAATTAACCATGAAGCCATGGAAAGTATATACTTCGCACAGCTTTCCTCTGAATATAATTTATTAAAGACTAACGAATCATGTATATGCCACAAATTGTTTTACATGACAGCATTTTTCCTAGTAAAACAGACAGTTGCTGGTCAGTACTTGTTAGTAAACAATTAACTCTCGAATAAAGAGACAAACCTAACAAGGACCCCTCAGTTAAAGATCCCATATCATGAAAGAGATGGAAATGTGGAAATCAATTATGAAATCTAAACATCATTACTATTCTTTAAGTGCTGGACTGACAGCTTAAAATGTTAAAACACACATACATACACATTATCCAATTCCCCTGATAAATTTCCTCTTTCACTTCTAAAGTTTTTCTCTCTGGCAAAATCTGCTTGTGATTGAAACGAATCTCTGATCAGAGGTGTTAGCTTCTGGACCAGAGCGACTGCATGGTAGACCGTCTGGCGTAAGCCCTTAAGATCTAAAGTGGATTTGG
This sequence comes from Palaemon carinicauda, assembly GCF_036898095.1. Taxonomy (NCBI): domain Eukaryota; kingdom Metazoa; phylum Arthropoda; class Malacostraca; order Decapoda; family Palaemonidae; genus Palaemon; species Palaemon carinicauda. Next base: position 49,195,868 of record NC_090764.1, read on the forward strand.
ATATTCGAGTGTCGGAAGCCGTTTCTTGGCTCGAGAGAGATACTACCGAGGGAACTTCGACCTTGTGTGATAACAAAAAACAGATTATGTGTGCCCAGTGTCCGGCTGAGTCGTAAGTACATAACAACCGACCTTACAGCCCTCCACAAAAGGAGCATAATATGCCGACCTGGCAGGGATAAACTCCACTTCAATGGTACCAACACATGAAATCTAATCCCCTATTGAGTAATGCCGCATCCTCGGCAAACCCGCCTAGGGATTGCAAGCCTTTCGACCCAACGTCACAAGGATCCATTTGCTTTCCCTCGAGGGCGAGGCAAAGTGACGGGTATGCCTTGGCTCAACTACCTGGGTATTGTTCGCTCGTTCTATTACAAAGTGACAACTTCTGAAGCTACTTCTCTTAGGCGTCATTTGCCTCCAGATCCTTTTAGTCAAAGACTTCTCTGCCAAGCTCTCCTCCTCTCCTCCCTTCATACCCCCTCCCCCAGGCTCCACCAACGTTCCCTCTTCTTTTTCTTCCTCTTTTTCAGATGTATGCCGTTTGCTAATTTGATTCACAACCCTTAAACACTTTCCTTTTGAATGACCGAGACGCTTACGTACCAGTTAAACCTGTCAACGCCAACAGAATAAATGGGCGAATTCATCAACAATTGCAAACTCAACCCAAGCAACTCATTTTGCATCATTACAAGTGAGTGAACGAAGCCATAAGAAATTTTCTCATATTATTTCGCCCTGAAGAGAAGCACCTGGGCCTGGGATAGGGGGAAGGGGGATGGTGGCTAACAGTTAAGGCTGATACGGCCATTACCGCCAACGCTAAGTCCGGACACCTCTACCGCCACGGTACACTAATTCACCACCTTCCCGTCCCCCTCCCCCTATCGGTTATCGTATCCCTTCCATACATACACACACACACACACACACACACACGCACACGTATCAAGCGAATTCATTGCGTCCACTCAATGCTCCAGCGACGAAGACCCCACAGCCATCTCTCCGCTGCCACCCAATGCGTTCGTTCAGATCATTTTCAGTTCCTCTATTCCACTTCGGAGGAGTGGCGCGGAAAAAAAAAATCATCCTTGAATAAGGCGACGTGTCATACTCCTATCTAAATCACATGAGAATATCATCTTAGTATAGTTCGGAATGTTCTGAATATTACAATTGTGTTCATCATTTCTTACATGGCACTTTCATAGTATATCCATAAAATTACTTTCTGTATAGATAACAAGACTTATCTGACGTTTTCTAAGTTTAGAAATGTCAGTAGTATTAAAAAATGCTTCATTATCTTAATATTCTGCAAAAATTACCTCCCCTCTCGTGTAAGCATTTATAGCATTTCAAGTAGTAAAACCTTGGCACAGACAAGTCCATTTATCATAAGGAAAATAAGAGGCTTATATCTTAAGTAGAGACCGCCCTTACATGTAAGCTATCTGTAAGATTTTCCTCTCTCTCTCTCTCTCTCTCTCTCTCTCTCTCTCTCTCTCTCTCTCTCTCTCTCTCTCTCTCTCTCTCTCTCTATATATATATATATATATATATTGTTTGTGCGTTCATGTAATATAAAGTTCATTACGGACATAATTACGGGATAAGAACTAAAGGAAATATAGCAAGTACGATTTACGAATTATTTGAAATTTTACTGTAAGAGTTGACACATATTTTTGCAAATGTGAAGCATAAAACGTCTTAGGCAATAAGGTTCTTTCTGCTATAAGCTAATGCTTATGTGATGAGAAATACAGTAAACGAGAGAGAGAGAGGAGAGAGAGAGAGAGAGAGAGAGAGAGAGAGAGAGAGAGAGAGAGAGAGAGAGAGAGAGAGAGTATAAACATTTATAAACACAAGCGAAATCCTTATAAGAACTAAAAGTTACTTTGTACATTGTTAATCACCATAAGATCAATGCAATAAAGATATGCGTTTTATATATGCACTAATATGATATATCTGGGGGAAAGATACACTGCTCTCACAAGTACAGTACAAGTTTACGAAAGCGAATGATGCTAACAAACCTCAAGAGGTGGAAAAATATCTGAGGTGGATCAAAGCTTCCTTTGAATGGAGACGAAAAGAGATGTTGAAATGTTACTCTATTAAATCAAAACAATCTCTATTCACCTCAGGAGATAAATTAAAGTGATTAAATATTTCAGAAAATGGCCTCTACCCTTTAAATATTATTTTGAAAGCTTATTATTATCATTATTATTATTATTATTATTATTATTATTATTATTATTATTTTTATTATTACTAGCTAGGCTACAACCCCAGTTGGAAAAGCAAGATGCTATAAGCCCAAGAGCTCCAACAGGGAAAAGTAGCCCAGTGAGAAAAGGAAACAAGGAAAAATAAAATATTTAAAGAACAACAACACCATGAAAATAAATATTTCCTATTTAAACAATTAAAACTTTAACAAAACAAGAGAAAGATAAATAAGACAGAATAGTGTGTCCGAGTGTACCCTCAAGCAAGAGAACTCTAACCCAAGACAGTGGAAGACCATGGTACAGAGGCTATGGCACTACCCAAGACTAGAGAACAATGGTTTGATTCTGGAGTGTCCTTATAGTGTATGGATACAGAACAGATAGAGGAATTGTAGAATATCGATTTCAAGATGAATATAGTATCAAAACAATATAAATATGAATGAATTATTCGCGACCTTCACATTTCAAAAATTCAGCGAAAAATCAAATGCAAATAATTCTGAATATTTTAAAACACGAATAGAAACTCGATCAGACAACGATAGAAGCTTTAAGTAAACACTAAAATAAGGGTGATTACAACGGAAGCAAATTAGAAATACTAAATCCCAATCGAAATTAGAAAATGGTGGTGGGAGTGTAAAGCGAGTCAACCCTGACAATTGAAAACCTCCAGAATAATGATGGTCCGTGACGAGATGGAGAATGACAGCAGACTCCAATCTCTTACCATGTCAGGCCGCGAGTTGTAAATATACAAGAGCCTTGACTTCATGTACAATGCAAACGGTTCAGTGACGAGATTGAGCAAGGAGTGCGTTTAAGTGTAACAGCTTCTTCTAATAGGACTAGCGAATGGTGCATTCAGGCAAGGACCACAGCCGTCACGGGACCATGATGGATGGCGTGCCCACATTGGCCAAGGATTTCACTAGACAACACCCGAACTACGAGGACTAACATAATCTATACTTCACAGAGAGAGGAGAGAGAGAGAGAGAGAGAGAGAGAGAGAGAGAGAGAGAGAGAGAGAGAGAGAGAGAGAGAGATCTATTAAAACCAAATAATGTAAAAATTCTATATATTACAACCTCGTATTTATAGCGAGGGAATTGTTTGTTAATCAAAAAACACACACAGACAAAGACACAATTACATATATACATAAGTATATATATATATATATATATATATATATATATATATATATATATATATATATATATATATATATATATATATATATGCTGTATGTAGCTATCCAAGGAAAAGCCAATGACTTGAAGAAAATTCTAATACACCAAGTCCAAATGCAAAGGAGTATTAGTTAACGGTTTGTGAGTCCCTTGTAGAATGAAATACCTTCTGAGACCGATTGCTAATATAATATCTCGTGTCAGTCTATCTACTGAGGGATGCACTAGGAAGTGCCAAAGGCGTGCGGTATGGATAGACTGTTTATCAAGGTAGAAAAGTGTATAATTAAGGGTTGTGGACCCCTTGGTAAGAGGAAAAGTCCTCTAAATTGTAGATGGGCATAACCTACGACAACAAAATAAAATAATTGTATCCTCGCCGCTATAGGTTGTATAGCGGAAGTTCAGGGGTATGGGTATCCAACCCTGTACCTCATGTTGTATTGAAAAAGTAAACAGGAAAGGGAAATTTTAAGTTTTGTGCCTTTGAATGTACATACATGTGGACAGATGAGAAGAAATGTATGATAGTTGATCTATTCAAAAGGGAAAGCTTAATGTCTCGGTACTTAGTGAAACAAAAGTGAAAGGGTAATGTGTGCAAGAATGGGAAGGGCCCAGAATAATTGTAACTGGGTAAGTGAAAGGTAAATGAGCCATGTAGCAAGAATCTGAAGATGGATACAAGAATACAAACTTGTCCGTTCAAGGTTTCTATGGGCAAGGACGAGAAGGCAGAGGTTAAATTTTTAAAGTAAGTGCTAAGCATGGAAAAGACTGAGTAAAATAAATTGTTTCGTGGAGTCTGATCAGTGTCAGGCTGGACATTAAAGTAAAGATAGGTGATAGAGAAAGATATGGAGTTGTTGATTAAATCAAATAAGACTAAAGAAAATCTTTTAAATGTTTAAAAAACTGCTAGATTGATGCTTATCCCCCCCCCCCCAAAAAAAAAAGCCCATTAATAAGCATATTTGGGAAAGAGAAAGGGTGATGAAAAGAGTATGCAAGGTTAGATGTTAGCACAATGTAGATGGAAGATAAAATTGAAGGATGTAATGGGGAGAAGAGAAATGGCTGGATGAATATTTGCTCCTGGAGAGGAGAGGGTGGAAGTGCGGATGTAAATTTACTTAAAACGGATACTTTGAATAAAAGTATGCTTAAGATAAAATTAAATTCACAAAAAAAAGGTTAGAGCAAATACATCTTAGAATAGAAATGCAAGTAGAGAGATGATATTAGACATGAATGCTCTCCTGTGTTGTTGCAGTGAGTGTATTGAAGGTTTGTTGAGTATGGAAGAGAGAAGAGAAGCTGAGCAGAGTGATGCAATACTAGAAAAGATTCTTGTGAAAATGGGATTGGTTGTGAAAGTATAAACAGCACGATTAAGAGGCTACCATGCAGCAGTATGCTACGGATAGTCGGGTTGAGCGACTGATCAGTGTTTTTAAGTTATTTTTAAGCGAAGGAAAGGTCCAAAAG
>NC_090764.1:49208306-49318306 GCF_036898095.1 Palaemon carinicauda
CAATAATTATTTCATTTATTTTTCGGTCACTACTCTTTTCCTTGCCCTACGTGGAAATATTTCAAACCTCGCTTATTACCTTACCTATCCACTCTTCTAAAACGAAAAACTCCATGCTGATAATGCAACCCCATTCTGAAACTTTTTAAACTTCTCATAGTTTTGAGCATCTATCTTTGATTTTAGCTTGTTTACGTACAATTTCTCATCATACACTATCATTACTTCCTCCAAACACACACACTCACACACACATATATATACACATTATATATATATATATATAATATATATATATATATATATATATATATATATATATATATATATATGTGTGTGTGTGTGTGTGTGTGTGTGTGTGTGTGTGTGTGTGTGTGTGTGTATGTATGCAAGTATGTATATAAGCTATAGTAAGAGTACAACTAAACGCATAAACAATTGCGGGACAAAACGAACACTGTCCACAAAACACACACGCACATAAATGTGTGTATACATACATACATATATATATATATATATATATATATATATATATATATATATATATATATATATATATATATACTGGTAATTAATTGTATTCAACAATTATCCCCCTAGCAAGGATGCAATTAAGAAACCTAATGATTTGACAAAGGGAATTACTACGCAGAAAGTCCAAGAAGGCAAAAGATTTGAGTAACTATAGATGTGAAAACAAAGAAAAGTTATAAAATACAAATAAACAATTGAATACATAAGCGTATTTACTTACAATCTAAAAATAATTATGAATTAATTAAAAGCTTACATGAAAGTTGTGTGGGATGAAAAAAAAAGAAGAAATCGTTAAACAATCTTATTGCAAAATACAGACCGATTTTCTCTGATTTAGCATTTATACTAATTAAGAAATTTATTAGAGCCAATTACCTTTGAAATAATTCTAAAAAATGTATTCAGAAAACGGCCAGCGAACAGTTTACAACACTAATTATCAATAAGCTAATTACGCTGAAGATTCAATGAGAGGTTTTACATAAAGATCAGAACTTAGGACAATTATTAAATTAATAAAACCATGTAAAACATATTCCAGATAAACATAATTTCGGGAAGATAAATTCTGGAAAAACATTGCCAAACTCAAAGCATGAATTAAAGAATTCTTTCGATAAAAAATCTTCACGAGAGAATTTTATAAAACATTTTGTTGAAAAGTAATTGAACTCTTTACAAAAATAACAATAATATTCACACTCATTATTTCTGAAGAACAAAAGCAGAACAGCAGGTACTTTTAGCAGTTTGAATGTGGTTCTTTTTTAATGTTACTGAATCATTTTGATAAGATTTAAACAAAGTCCAAGTCAAATATCTCTGAATTTGTTGACCCAAATATATTGTTAACCAATGGTAAGACCCTCAGACTTTCTTGTCATGAGGAGGGAAGAGATTGTTTTCTGGCAAATGCAGGATGCCAAGAAGCTAGGATCACACGCTACGAATTAAGCAATATAGCTTTAATTATTATTCATGAAGTTTATTAATAGGGAAAACATTTTCAAACAACCAGAAGCGGAAGATTTCGATGGTTTATCTTGAACTTTTAATTTTCATTAAGGTAATAGGTGTAAAACACGTACAAGAAATACGATTCATTTAAGAATTTCGAATTGAAATGGCTGCCTTAAGTCATGTTGGGAGTTCTCATCAGCTTAGGTACTTCACCCAAAGTTGAGTTTAGTTAATAAGGTCAGGATATGTTCTCGTATTTCATAAGTTTTCCTGTTCTTAGCCTGACACATCGATTGCTCACTGTGGCTCCATTACTGTCTGAAATTTTGTCCATATACACACAAGCAGAGGAAAACCACGTCTACTATTCCAGAGTTTACAGGATTATCAAGACTTGAAATAGCAAGCTTTACACGCATAACTATATTCAGCCTATATGTATACACACAATATAGTATATATATATATATATATATATATATATATATATATATATATATATATATATACTGTATCCACACACACACACACATATATATATATAAATATATATATATATATATACACATATATATATATATATATATATATATATATATATATATGTATATATATATATATATATATATATATATATATATATATATATATATATATATATATATATATATACTGTATCCACACACACACATATATATATATATATATATATATATATATATATATATATATATATATTCACAAACAGTTGTGTGTACATTCATTGGAATTCAAATATTTTGATTTCAGCCACTAGATTACTTAAAAGCCGAGATTATTTTTTCATAGTTTGTAATAAATCTGCTTTTTTTGGGTGCATAAGTCTAAGAGATGTATAAGGCCAATCAGCATTCATCTTAATACACAGACCACAGCAAAAATATATCATGAATTATTTCTGAAGAACATTAAAAATTCTGTTATCATTATTAATGTAATTTTCAAATCTACTACAATTGTTATTATTGTTATTAGCATTATTATAAATTGTTCAAACCAAGCGTTTATCTAAATATCCAAAAGTACGTCATAATACGTCCCCTACTAAAACCACCGAGCTTTCAAAGCCATAAAATGAACAGTTATTGCTATAGAAGAAATCAAGAGAAAAAAAAAGAACAAGTCGCGAACCCTACACGTAACAGCATCGGGCCATTCACAGCTACGCAGAAATCGATACAAGACTCTCATGAAAGTTCCTCAAATTCCATTCGGGAGATAATTTGCTTTTCCGTTTTTATAACCTTCGACGGGACGGTCTCCTCTCTTTCCTCTCCACTCTACCTCCCGGGGAACAACACGTGCCGCCTCTCCGTCGGGCGATGCTCAGGCCCTTCTTAATTAAACCGTCCGAGAGAGGATCAAACGAAACAGTCAACGGCGCCGCCCTTCTCTCTCTCTTATCTCTGCATGTGACTTCGGCGGTACTTTCTAAAAATGGTCTTCAATAGTAAGAGTTTGGTGCTAATCAGAACGATGCATTGAAGTCAGTAATAAATGTGAGAGTACATCATCGAGAACGTAAGGATACGAACTCTCTCTCTCTCTCTCTCTCTCTCTCTCTCTCTCTCTCTCTCTCTCTCTCTCTCTCTCTCTCTCTCTCTCTCTCTCTCTCAGACATATATATATATATATATATACAGTATATATATATATATATATATATATATATATATATATATATATATATATATATATATATATATGGGTAAAAATAATGAAACTATGGCAAAATAATTATGTAAAATTTACTCAAATAATATCGAGGAAACTACTAAGAAATCTACACTGCTCTTGAAATTAACGACTACAATATTTCTGACATATTCCCACTTTCAATACATGAAGAGAAATACCGTTACGCCAATTTCAAGAATTGAACCATGAAATTTGAAGGTTCAAATTTCAAGTTATTGTATATATCATCTGCTGCAACTTAGAAGTCCGTGGTCTACGAGAAGTCACCAGAAACGTTGACCAACGTCTAAGGCATTAAGAACTGCAGTAATAGAAATTCCAAATCAATAGCTTTTCGTAATGGTATACATAACTTAGTATTATATTTGCTTCTTGATGTACTTATAGAAGTTGGATTATTGTGCAAAGATGAACTATGTGATATGTGTTTAATGGGAAACTTTATCAAATATGTTTAATCAAATCATGTTTTTTTCGCCTTTTGTGAAGTTACGAGTGTTTCATTATCAGTAATCCAGAGAAAACTTACAGCATTTACAGTAATATCTGCTATAGATCTAAACAAAAAATACATTCACATTCTTCAATCGTAGTTTAATGGATCTAAACAAAAAATAAATTCTCATTCTTCAATCGTAGTTTAAAGGTCTATTGAATAGAAATGCAACCAAAGTATAATTATGAAAAGTATAAATCTAAATAATTAATTTGTCAGCCGTGATAACATACTGCATTAAGCGTTACTATTTATTTACAAACAGGAATTTTTAATCATACTATATAATGCTATTGACTACTGCCATCTTTCAATTTAAAGATGACATAAACGTGACAATATGCAAATTTACAAATATCTTTAAAATCACATATTTTCTTTTTTTTTGTTTATCAAAAATATTTTCCTCCCTCATATTCACAATTGAATTGGGACCACACCTTCAATTGCTGCAAGTTGCCTGTATTTAGAATTGCCCTTGTATCATTTCTGGTAAATGAGAATAAGGCCTTATTCTAATCACTGAAGAGGGATCAGCATACAGAGATAGCATTCACTATACATTTTTAGGACGAACGCTTCACACATTGATTTCAATATCACCAAAATACTGTAAGTCTCTGAAGACTCTTCTACGTATCCCATTGGTGTTTAACCATGATTAAAGTGGCTAGATATTCACAAACAAGTAACTTGAATGTACAAATGATGGTTCCATTTCATGGTTCGTCAAAGTAAGAACGTAGTAATAAAGTAATAAAGGACATGGCTCAAGGAACTCCTGGTAAAGACTGTTAAATTATAAACAGAAGAGGACGTTGCTACAGTCATTATAAAGAACCAAGTAAAAGCAATGACACCTGAATTCTAGTTCTTCCTTCAAAAGAGAGGGTTACAGATGATTTATGATATAGGATCCAAAAGACAAGACTACAATTTCAAGGAAACTATATGGGGTGGTAATAAACGAGTGTTTTCATGTATTCAGTATGAAATGCTTCAATCACCAAGAGTATCGAAGCTCACCAAAACATATATTCCAAGAAACGTCATGGGTTTTTTAAAGATATGGAAAAAAATGTATTTGCAAAGGGTTTCCTACCTATGAACTGCCTCATGAAAAACAAACTAGCTAGAAATGCTATATAGAAAATTAAAAAAAGGGAATCTGGTGGTGAGGAAATAATTGATATGGATAGTCTGGTGATCTGGGGGCAGAAATAAACCACAGAATACAAGCAGGATGGAAGAATTGGAAAAAAGCGCGTGGAGTACTATGCGACAAGAAAATAGGGGTTAAGTTGAAAGGTAAAGTACACAGGACAGTTGTGAGAAAGGCAATGATGTATGGAGCGGAGACGTGGGCAATAAAGAAGACAGAAGAGAAGAAGATGAATATGGCAGAGATGAGAATGTTGAGATGGATGTGTGGGGTGACAAAAAGAGATAAGATACGGAATGAGGTAATTAGGGGTACCACAGGAATTGAAAAACTATCAGATAAGATCCAAGAAAGTAGACTGAGGTGGTTTGGTCATGTCACGAGAAGAGATGAACAGTATATTGGGAGGAGAGTGATGGAAATGAATGTAAAGGGAACGAGAAGGAGAGGGAGACCAAAGCAAAGGTGGGTGGACTGTATCAAGGATGACCTTCGGTCTAAGGGATTAACCGGTGATGAGGTGTGGGACAGAGGTAGATGGAGAAAGCTGACCAGAAACATCGACCCCACATAAAAGTGGGAAAAGATGCAGACAAAGAAGTCTTTTCATGGTGTGATTCTTCAGTAACATGTATGCTAGACGAAAAATATAACTGCCTTTTAAATGAAATGTTGCAAGGTGCTCAACTACTGAAAAGATTATGTGATCTTTGGAAAGAAAAACTTTATACTAATGCCCCATTGTCAAGCAATACGAATAAAATGAACTTCGCCCTTGGCTATTTGCGCTTAAAAATGGACACCTTCAGCCATGCCATTTTCCATCCGGCAATGATACTCGGAAAAAAAAAAAAATCATGAAATATATCTGACATAAATTTCAGATGATGTCTGTAACACAATTCACGAGTCCCACCAATGACTAGATATGGATGGAAAATGTAAATCCTCAGAGAAAAGGAAATGTTGTATATGGTTTGAAGAGGTAGGGATTCTAAAGGCAGTCAACACACAAGAAGCGGCCAAACTGATATTGAAAATTAGTACCTCAAAATAACAATCATAATTCTAAGAGGACTTTATTCAAAAGAACATATCTGCACCGTGAAGAAACTTTAATCACTGCTGTGACAAATAATCAGATATTGGTAAAGATTTGAAGTTTTACTTGCTGTGAAATTAAGGAGATCATGGGGTTGTTTTTCCTTACATATTTTAATAGACGTGGCTCGATAATTTCATTCATATTGAAGAAAGCTTAGTTGCTCCTCTTCCTACACTCATTTCCATTGTTTCTCTTGTTATGTTAATACTCATCCACGTTATTTTGATAACCCCGTTTTCCTATTTCTATTGTAACAGTAAAACAATATATTTTTATTATAATCATCATTAATACTAGTCATGAATTATTAGGTATGGTCCCGTACTGTCGTCACTAGCCTTGTTATTATATAAAGGTTTTGCTAAACAATTATTTATTATTTAAATTCTTATAATTTCTTGTTATTGTTCAGCAGAATTTGTCCTTAAATTGAAAAGCTTCTTAATAACTTTTCGATGGGAATTAAGGAAACATCAAGACTTCTTTCAATTTTCTGTTATTTGTTTCATGTCAAATCTCACCTTTTGGTAGAAACCCTTCTCACTGTATTATTAATAATTTTACTATCATAGAATACGGTTTACCACAATGTCTGATAAAAACTTTGTGAGCATCTATACGTTTTCGAGAGAGAGAGAGAGAGAGAGAGAGAGAGAGAGAGAGAGAGAGAGAGAGAGAGAGAGAGAGAGAGAGAGAGAGAGAGAATATTCCATTTACAAAATCACATTTGCCATGACATGCGTCTCAATGATTGATGTTATGTGTGCAAGCAAGCATATGTTGAAAATATTATTTATACAAATTAGTACGTCATATGAGAGAGAGAGAGAGAGAGAGAGAGAGAGAGAGAGAGAGAGAGAGAGAGAGAGAGAGAGAGAGAGAGAGAGAGAGAGAGAATATTTTATTCATAAACCCGCATTTACCATGACTTGCATCATTGATTGACAGTGATATGTGTGCAAGCAAGTATGTGTTGAAAATGTTATTTATACACATTAGTACGTTACATAGAGAGAGAGAGAGAGAGAGAGAGAGAGAGAGAGAGAGAGAGAGAGAGAGAGAGAGAGAGCGTGACGGGCTTAAGCTTAATTGTAAAGTAAACGTTTGTGAAGCTGCCGTTTCTCTCCCTTTGGCCCATCATTCCGTCCCACTGACCACCGATACAAATTGAGATCTTTATACGCATCACCTTTCAACTAACTGCTGAAGGAGGACGAAGGGCGTAAGAGGGACTGGCCGCCCTCTAACCTAATTACGCCCTTAGAGCTCCACTCCAATAGAGCCTTCTCAGAGAGCTCCGTGAGCGCTAGCTTGCGTCACATGTTGGTCGGGGTGACAGAAGCACTAAAGGTTCCGCGAGACCAAAGGGGCGTGGCCAGAAGGGAAGGAGGGAACAGGGACGTGGGGCTGGGAATAAGGGCTCTTCAATTGTGGGTTTAGGGAGTCTAGGGGGGTAATAAGGGTTGCGAAGAAAGACTGGAGTCACAAACAAGGGTCAAGAGGGGAACACCATCACTCTCGACACAAGTACGTCCAGGACATAACTGATATAGTACATCAAGCAGTGTTCTCAGTCAAAACCAGTTTTACCTCGTTATGGCATTTTCTATTCATTATGTAGAGTTGTTATTCAATAAATAACAAATGAAGGATCTTACACCGTAAACTGCATATAATTAGTATCAAAATGGAATCGAGAAACCAAAACTTTAGTATCCATCTATACCATCAGTATTAAATTGGCACCGTGAAATTGAAAATTTTCGACATTTAACATTTAAATGCTTTATTTTCAAGATAATTCAATAAATCCATTACTAAATAATACGAATAATTTATCATGTGCAAATCAAACACACATCAATGCGTATCAATTACACATTTGGGAAAATCTGTATTCCATACCATCCACACAGAGAGGACATTCATGTCTGTGTGTCCGTTAAACTACTAAAATATAAAATCAAAATACATTGATCAGATATAAATGGAATAGTCATGGGGTGAAGACCATCATAACAATGTATTTTTAAACCCGATGCCAATAAAGATAATTAACGCTTTTGCCGAGGGTGAATCCTCTAATGATATTTCTCTAGATTTTCCTGCATCTGTAGCCGGTTCCAGTGTCGTGTATATATATATATATATATATATATATATATATATATATATATGTATACATATATATATGTATATATATATATATATATATATATATATATATATACACATATATACATATATATATACTGTATATACATTATATGTATATATACGTATTTATAGACATACATATCTATAGTATATATATATATATATATATATATATATATATATATATATATATATATATATATATACTGTATATATATATATATATATATATATATATATATATATATACACACATAACTTTCAAGCATGGAAAATACCACGAACACCGAATCTATGGTATCACATTCCATTGAATAATGCAATTAAATGGAAAAACTGCTTTTGAACGAACGTGGGTTAATGTGTTTGTGACCAACATCCTACGCCACCTGACAAAAACGAGATAAAAATTTTTAACAGAATTTTGATGCAATGTTTACTCAGAAAACGTTTAAGACAGCCCTCAAATACTTGAACAATTATAGTTGTATATGATTCTAAAATTAAATAGAATTGATTATTAAATTTCGATTTAATTACAGTGAAGCTTATCGTTTTATTTATTATTACTATTCTAATAGTTAAAATTCGCTCTCAAAACAGCGATTTTCTACGTTCGTATTAAAATTATCAAATTTCCCTGCAAATGAAGTGAAGTTTATCGTTTTCATTACTATAATAATTTTAATAGTTACATTTCACAATCAAAATTGCCACTTTGTAGTTCGTATTAACATGAATATCTTTATAATTATTTGAATGATCCTATAATTATTTGACATAACGATAATGAAACATCTTCCCAAGATATACTGGATATAATATCAAACAGAATATTGATACTATTTAACTTTCCCAACAGTGTTCAGTACAAGTCACCTCAAAATGACTGACTAACCAACTTTTAACAACATTGATTTCCTAAGCATTCGGAAAAAAAAGTAAAACAAGCATGATATGTGCGTTATTTAACGATGCTTGGGTCCACTCTGGGTTGAAAATTATATAAGACTTTGATTCGAAACAGTTCCTAAAAAAATGACGAAATTGCAAAAAGGGAAAGGGGCCATAAAACGACCAACTGGAAAAGAGGGTCTCAAATTGTGGTTGTGATCGGAATATTCTCTGGCATTGGGAAGTCTATTAAATGGCAAACAAAATTAAACAAATATCTAGTAATCATTACCATTAATAGTAATAGTATTAGTATTATGCGTAGTAGCAGCACGGAAAATTAACTTGGTTTAAAAAACATATCACTAGTAGGTAAGTATTTAAAAACTTGATTTTATTCAACTTTCCAAAAAGAATAACTCCTGTTCATAAAATATTTCATGAATAATTCTTACTCTTTGTAATTGAAATAGATTCCTCTATTCTCAACAAATCCTTTTATTATTATTCGTCTCTTTTCCTAAATAGCTTTGCTCTAAATGTGTTTGGCTGGAATGGCAATGCAATATATGTTTCTGCGATACTCTAAAACCTAATTGTTCTATAAAGATTTGAATTTCAATTTGATTTTACAAAACACAACGCCGGGAAAAGGGATCCTAACACTTGTATTTTGATACTGAGGTAATCACAACATTTTAGGAATTACATGTTTATTTATTTATATATATATATATATATATATATATATATATATATGTATATAAATATACATACATATATATATATATATACACACACATATATATATATATATATAAATATATAAACATATATGTGCGTGTACATTACATATATACTGTATATGCGTGTGTGTATATATATATATATATATATATATATATATATATATATATATATATATTTACAAACACACATATATATATGTTTGTAATATATATATATATATATATATATATATATATATATATATATATACATACATATATATATGTGTGTGTGTGTAAGTGTGAGTTTTCTTTTAGCCATATACTCTTTTACTCCTTTCAGAAGAGTTCATTCTTCTAGTAACTCGGTATATTCTTAGGGATGGGGTCGCTGGCACTACATTATTTTCTTCTTATGCTATAGTTGGTGCTCATTTACTGTTAGGAAGACAATGTGGATGACAGCAGTGATCGAACATTGTTCCAAAGATTTGCAGACGGGGCTCTGATCCAATGCAGCCGGGAATCTAGCAATAGTTAAAGGCAAACTCACAGCCGATCAGTGTTTTTGTTCATGGTAAAGATAATTTTGTCTTCAATTGTTAATGACACCAATTTCTTGAAAACGTATTAGCTCTCACCTCTGAAATCTTTTTGGTCAACGTTCTATATCAAAGTAATTTGGATTTGAATGATTTCAGTATTATATTCACTGGTATATAAGGATATAATTTCTAGATTAACAGTAAAATAACCTCTAAACATGCATTTATTTGATGATGAAAATGAAAAAAAAACAATAAAAAAATATTACCATTCCTTTGTATACTTCTCTAAAAAAAGAGATCACAAACTTGATTAACAGTACTTGTATCAGTGGGCTCTAAGTATACGCGCTTTCATATCTTGCGTAATCCACGCACTACATCTGAATTATTAACCAGCAGCGAAAATATTTTTCTTTATTCAACACCATTTATGAGCTGTTATTCAAAAGTTTCCTCTGATATCAGTTTTGTCTTCTAAGAAAATCACGCTTCAGAGTCAAAATGCCTTTGCCATCGAATGTAGAACGATCACCAGGTAGACTATTTTTTCCTCCCTTATTTGAACGAACGACTTCTAGTCCTAAACCAGATTTGCACATGATAAGCGAATCGTCTTTCCTATGATATTCCATGAATCTAAAAACGTTTTTAGTAAAATCTTCTCATATTTCCAATGTTCATTTATATTTAATGCGATGGTGTTGTGCTATGGGCTATTCATATCATAAGTTCTTTTGATGTTCTTTAACACCATTGACAAACGTTCTTATTATCTATTACAATACAGTATTTCATTCTAGAACAGCTTAAAAAAAATTAAAATTTTGATTAACCGTTTCCACATTTGAGATGAGGTTGAACTGTAATGACAATCTAGAAACGTGTTAAAGGGCCAAGGACATTATCAACCTTTCCTCTCTGCTCGTCAAGTACTCGTTACAGAAATTAGTTACTGCACAGTCAGAAACTGTAGTTAGTAATTTATGGTTTATGATTACATTATAGTACCCGATCTTCGGTTACAGAAGTAATCATTTTGCGAAAAAGGCAATATTTTTATGCATGATACGATACTCTCTATATTCCATTGTAATTTAAATAACTCGTTTTCCCATTTAACAAATATTTTTCTTCGTTTCCAGCTATATATTTAAGAAAAATCTCTTTCAATCATTGTGAAAATGTTCATTATTCTCGTGAACTGATTGTATCTGAAAATAGACTAAGTGAGTGTTCGAAACGTAATTATATATATATATATATATATATATATATATATATATATATATATATATATATATATCATAGGGATAAAAATAATATTCATAAAAATATAAGAAGAAAAGGACGCCCAAAAAATTGCAAAGGAGAAATAAGAACAATAAAATAATAATAATGATAATAATAAGGTTGATGGTAAGAGATGAACTTTAATCGAAAAGCAATAACATTATACATGGAAAGTAAAGTGTAACCTGAGGAAAAGTAGTTTTCTAATATTGAACAATAAAAAAAAAATGGTAACATGAGCAAAGAGAAAGTAAGGTTAACAAAAAAATATTCTTACTACATGGCAGAGGCTTAAGTCTTAAGTCTGCGTTAACCCCAGGCTTACCTCCTCATATAATATAAAAAAAACTTGACATAAACAAACATATGAAAGTGTGATGGTTTTAGCGAAATTCAGAAAAATAATGGATACAAGGACAAAGGATGACCCTCCTCTGATTTTTCAAACGATCAAACCAGTTTTTATAGATGATATTCAAAATGGTAATCTGGATAAAAAGTTAGAAAATCGTAAGAAATATATATTTTTTTTTCCATTAGAAGAAAAGCCATGTAAACTGTATTCAAGTCTTTAACTATGTTACTCATTGTCATTCTAATGAGATCAAGAAGACAATTGGGGCAATTAATAATCGTCTTGTTATTGGTTGTTGGACTAAATACAGTAATAATACGTCATTTTCTGATTCTTTATCGACATATCTCTCAAGTTTGTTTCATATCAATACAGAGGACAACTGATTTCCCATAGACAGGTCAAGTAGTCCAAAACTTTGGATGAGATACGTTAATTCTCACAGATCACTCATAATTAGAAATTTATTGGCAAGAAAAACACGTTCAAATTGTTTTCCAATTTATATACAGAGATACATAAATGATTTTTAACCATGATTTATCATTTTTGTAATTTCGTTTCCTTAAAAATATGCCATGCATGGTCATCTATATCAAATAATCTGATAGGTATGAATACTACAAAGGTACGAAAAC
This sequence comes from Palaemon carinicauda, assembly GCF_036898095.1. Classification (NCBI taxonomy): domain Eukaryota; kingdom Metazoa; phylum Arthropoda; class Malacostraca; order Decapoda; family Palaemonidae; genus Palaemon; species Palaemon carinicauda. Next base: position 49,220,917 of record NC_090764.1, read on the forward strand.
GTTCATTCATTCATTCAAGATAGCCACCTGTCATAAGACACGGGCTCATGCACTGGTAACCCGTAAGGATATAAAAACGTTGGCGGTTAATAAGAAAGTATAACATCAATAATACAATATACATATAAAAAACGTAGCTACAAGTTTATAATGTTTTAAAATAGCTATGCAAAAATCCATTAAAAACCTTTTACATACCACTTATCCATAGGCAAAACTATGAGAGTATTATTATTATTATAACTATTATCATTATCATCATTGCTAACTAAGCTAAATCCCTAGTAGGAAAAGCAGGATGCTATAAGCCAAAGGGCTCCAACAGGGAAAAATAGCCCTGTGAGGAAAGGAAATAAGGACATCTATAAACTACGAGAAGTAATAACAATTTAGATAAAATATCTTAAGAACAGTAACAGCATAGAAATAAACCTTTCATGTATAAACTACAACAACTTCAAAAAATAAGAGGAAGAAAAATAAGATAAAATAGTGTGCCTGACTGTACCCTCAAACAAAAGAACTCTAATCCAATACAGTAGAAGACCATGGTACAGAGGCTATGGCACTACCCAAGATGACAAAAGGAAATAGGGCTAACTAATTTGCTACGTCTCTAGATCGCTTAGTAAGATTGCCGAGTCAGTGAAACACAGATCTATCCTTATTCTTTCGATAAATGAAATGTACGGTCTTTTTGAGTCACATTTGCCTTACGGATGCATTTCGGGGAGCAATGGCTTCGGCAGACATATTTGGGATTGTGCTCCAGAAGCGTAATGGTGAATTTTACAAATATTTATGGCATTTTAATTTCATGGAGAAAAGTTGGAGAGACCACCCCTATTCCCGTGGAAATTTTGGCCGCGATCCGAAAAATATCCCGAGAAAAAGTTACCACAAAATATTTTTGGTTGCGTCCTTTTTGTCTCCCCAAAGCTACCTTTTTTCCTTTTTTTCGTTATTGCTTTCATTTTTTACTCCAAAGATATTCAAAAACAAAGAATTCACATAAAAAAGTTGACAATTTATACATTTCTAACGAAAAAATCTGCAATTGCAATGCCCAACACGAATCAGTGTACTGCAAACAATATAGGTCCTTTCCTTAAATCTTTGGATTAAAAAAAAGAATTTTCTCCATACGCTCAAAATAATATTATCGACAACAAAAACAATAACAATAATAACTATAACAATACTAATAATAACATTCTAAATAATCGTAATATGTCTAAGTATCTGTAAACCAAGTAGAAATGAAAAAAAAAAAATGATGGAGACAACTTTCCTTACCATTACTAAAGGCTGTTGCCTTCACTCACCGAAGGATGATCGAAATTGACAAAGGAAACCATAAGCCTTGCACTTACCTGAAAAGATAAATGGAAAGAAATCAATTTCATTGTAAATATATAGAAAGACACCACTTAACAACACATGATAGTAATAAAACCGTTTTTAAAATATCGTCAATTTTCTCTCATATCGTTTAATTTCCTTATTTTCTTTCCTCACTAGGCTATTTTTCCCTGTTGGAGCCCTTGGGCTTGTAGCATCTTGCTTTTCCGACTATGGTTGTAGCTTGGCTAGTAATAATAATAACAATAATAATAATAACAATAATAATGAAATAATAATATAACGAACACTGAAGGCAGGGCGTAATGCAACCTATTTTAGGCTTACCTTAAGTAAAAAAAAAAAAAAAAAAAAAAAAAAAAAAAAAAAAAAAAATAATAATAATAATAATAATAATAATAATAATAATAATAATAAAACCTTGTGGTGGGTTACATTCATGTACTTGAGAGTAAAAATTCTCAAATTGATTCCGGCACTGCCTTTAACCAAATTAACTGCTTTAGCCCTGGGATACTACCAGACAAAGGCTGATTGAAATTCCTCAGTTAGTTATATAGAGCAGTAATTAGCTGGATATATCTAATTATAACTTGCAGGATACATTATTTGATCATGGCTGGTGATTGTTAAAATACAAAAGTAAGTGAATATGATTCTAACTTCTATCATTGTATACAGAATGAGTTCATTACTAGTAATGTTTTCTTAATAAAATTCAACTTAATTGCAGGAAGGACTTATAAATCTGAATTTGCATAAGAAATTCTTTATACAAAAACAAGAGAAAAAGAAATAATCAAATACTGACTGGAATTAACAGTATTGCTAAAAAAAAAAAAAAAAAAAAAAAAAAAAAAAAAAAAAAAAAACCAGACACCAAGTGTTACTACCTTTATTTTGTTATCTTTCAAACAAACTTATAAGATATAAATTATACCTAAATATCGAAGAGATCCGTAAACCATTAACTGGTCACAGATAGATTTGAGTGAAGAGCAGAAATCTGATTTAAATCATTGCCTTTAATATATAACACCATAACTATGCTAACACCAACAATCCATCTTTGAAGATTTCTATTTTCTATTGTTTCTATACAGAGTATATTTTGCATGACATTATATCTAATTCTTAGTTATCATAATTTTTTTTTCCTTTGTAGGGGAATTGGAAGTGATTTCTACCTGCATTTAGAAGCTACTGTCAGAATCATGGCAAACAGCTATGTAATGCAATGAAGTTTGGTATTATAAAATTTACATTAAATTCTTCGTATTAGATTCAACACCCCTACCAGAATCATATAATATTTGAAAGAAACAGCATCGGGCGTTTACAGATTATAAGCGAGGTCTGATATAAAGTTAATTACGACAACTGGAACTTTCGTCCTACCAATCTTAGCACAATACAAAAAATATGCTGTATTTGGCATAATCAGGAATTTCGATTCACATTCGATATTCTAGGCTGCAAATAAATTGAAATAAGTCATCTTTGTCATGAAAAAAGATTTGACGTGTATATACAAAAAGAGGATTCGGGAAAAACAAACCTATTATAGACCAAAAATATAGTTATTGTGCTCTCTCTCTCTCTCTCTCTCTCTCTCTCTCTCTCTCTCTCTCTCTCTCTCTCTCTCTCTCTCTCTCTCTCTCTCTCTCTATATATATATATATATAATATATATATATATATATATATATATATATATATGTGTGTGTGTGTGTGTGTATGTATGCGTGTATGTGTGCAAATACTTTTAATATCGAATTCGATCTGCCTCGGGACCACAGACCCAAGAGGAAATTATTTCTATAGAAGTTTCCGGCCGGGCAAGGCTTCAAACTTTTTCCAGAGTCGAAATCAAAGTGACAGTCGACTTTCATACCTATCCGGTTGTAAGGATAGATAAGAGTTGATTGAAATTCATGATAAATTTATCTATAATGGTGGAGATGGGTTAATTTCCATTCCTGGTTCTTACTCTAGCAATGAGGTTCGATTAACTACTTGCACGGTAAACTAGTGTTAAATATTATTCAGAGAAACTTTATTTGTACATGAAATTCGTACCATACTTGCAAATCAGCTATTCCTTGAAAGTCTGTTCTGTATCAAATTTCTGTTCATATATAACATTAGATTATTTCAAGCCAGAAAGCTAGATTAGGAATAACCTGATAAAAATCACGCGGATATTCTATGCTCACAATTAACGGCTTACATGTTTGTTCTAAACTTGAATCCTATTAAGTTTTTCATGATACATTTCTCCTTGACCTAATTTAGAAATGTACAAAAGGATCGAACCACTTGAAAGTATGGTCCAGAGACTCCAGACTGAAGTATCACTTCGACACTCGCCAAGCCATGACCCTTTCAGAGCTTTGGGAGATCAAACAGTAGGCCATATGGGACGTCACTCCTCCAGAGAACAATGGTGAAGGATTTCTGAATGGTCCAGACTTTTGATGTTGATGTAGACAATATGGCTTTGCTTTACAACATCTGGAAAGCGAAGGTGTGAATCTAAGGAGAAGCAACTGGAACTTTTCTTTCATTAAAAACTTACATCATGATTAATCAATACCTTTATGATGCTATTATTACTTGACTGTACGGTGTAAATAAGTGTCCGTCGCTTGCAATTTCCTTTTAATTGAGGATGAATCATTTTATTTTGTGTTATTACATAATACAGGGAATTAAGTGGAAAACATATCGACCCGTTTGACTTTATATTTAGTAGGTTCCTCTGTCCAGCCGATATTTTCCTATTAGTAAATAAACAAGATGCAACTTTATCAGTCGAACCTTTAAGGAAATACGCAGATAAGGGCCTTCATTGTAAGACGAGGCAAAGGATCTACGGAGCCTTGACTATGACATTGTGAATTTAGTTAAAAACCTTGTCATAAAGCAGATGCTCTAGTGACATTTGCTTCACCAATGGAAGAAAGTCATGAGTGTAACAAAGAAATATAATGCAACATTGAAAATTCCCTTTTTCCATATACCTCAAACGGACATCTTCACAGCTATCATTTTCGTAACTTGATATATATATATATATATATATATATATATATATATATATATATATATATATATGATAAATTTTTACCCATTTAGACGTGTTTTTTTCATATTCAAATAGGCCCTATGTTTTAATATATTAATATCTGAATTCTCTTCCCGACCTCGGGATTAGAGTCCCAAGGCGAAATTATTATTATTATTATTATTATAATTATTATTATTATTATTATTATTATTATTATTATTACTTGATAAGCTATAACCCTAATTGTAAAAGCAGGATGCTATAAGTCCAGGTGCTCCAACAGGGAAAATAGCCCAGTGAGCGAAGGAAACAAGGACAAATAAAATGCCTAAGAAGAGTAACCACATTAAAATAAATATCTCCTATTTAAACTATAAAAACTTTAACAAAACAAGGGGAAGAGAAACAAGACAGAACAGCGTGCCCGTATGTACCCTCAAGCAAGAGAACTCTAACCCAAGACAATGGAAGACCATGGTACAGAAGCTATGGCACTACCCAAGACTAGAGAACAATGGTTTGATTTTGGAGTGTTCTTCTCCTAGAAGAGCTGCTTACCATAACTAAAGAGTTTCTTTTATCCTTAACAAGAGGAAAGTGGCCACTGATCAGTTACAGTGCAGTAACCCCTTGGGTGAAGAAGAATTGTTTGGTAATCACTTTGTTGTCAGGTGTAAGAGGGCAGAAGAGAATAAGTAAAGAGTAGGCCGGACTATTTGGTGTATGTGTATGCAAAATGAAAATAAACCGTAACAGAGAGAAGGACCCGATGTAGTGCTGTCTGGCCTGTCAAAAGCCCCCATAACTCTCTAGCGGTAGTATATCACCGGGTGGCTGGTGCTCTGGCCAACATACTACCTGACCGTTACACAAATATCCTGGACCAGGGTTCGATTCCCGGCCGGTCAGATACTATCGTCTTTGAGTGATTTTGCCTTGAGACTCTGATCCCGAGGTCGTTAAGAGAATCAAGACATTAATGTATCGAAATATATAGCTTATTTGAATATATATATATATATATATATATATATATATATATATATATATATACACACACACACATATATATATATATATATATATATATATATATATATACACACACACACACACACATATATATATATATATATATATATATATATATATATATAAATGACGTTAAACTGGCTATAGCCTACAAAGAAACATAAATACAAGCACTATGTCAATATGCATTAGCAATCAAAGATAATAAGCTCGTTTTATAAAGAATGAATTAGCCTTTAAACAAAAATGCATATAAAAAGGACCACTTAATTTTGGAATAAATAGCATTTTTTCTTTGGTGAAGAATGATTTGAAAAAGGTAAAGCTGCACACAGCTAGCTGCTAATGGAAAGAAGTAGACAATATCTTGAAGTGAATAACAAACCCCTTTATCACAAGAAAAATAAAACAGGGGTTTTCTATCCTTCAGTAAATAACAGAACTGTCTTGCGCACAAAAAAATATCTCAAGTGGTTTCTTTCCCAAAGCGATGACTTTTCTGATGTGAATAACAAACTTGCCTTTCATAGAAAATTTTTTTACAGTTTTTTCTGCAAAACTGTAAACAAAAGTCGTCTTTGCATAACCTCGTGCCCACACAAAGTGTGCCAAAGATTTTCTTTCCTTAGGTTAAGACGAAGGCCATCTTTCTCTCTCCAATCCCCCCTCCCCCAACAAAGATAGAAAATAAAGAAAAGAAAACCGGGTCAAAGTAAGAAATCAGCCTTTCACTGAAAATGTGTTATGGGTTCTCAGTCTTGAATCGAAAAAGAATCACGCCAATTACAGAATAAAGTCATGTTTTTCAACTCCTGATAAAAATAAAGCAAATGTCATTAAAACAAAAATTTGCTAAGGATCTATATCCAGAAGCAGACAACACACCAGTCTTTCGCAGATATATCCTCTTATGCAATAACACACAGACCTTTACAAACAACAATGGAGCTGAAAATTGGCCTTGTGTGACTGCAGCAGTATATTAAACAAGAAACCAACAAGTCACATTTGAAAGAATAGAAAGGGTTTTGGAAAACCAGAACAATATATTTACAATTATCATGTAATATTCATATTTCTCGTGCTATTCGAGGAGAAGAAGAATGCACTGAACAGTTCAAATGTCACATTGAATCCCAACAGCATGCAGTTTGGGGAAGAATTAATTCCACATTATTGAAAAAAGGCTGGCACTGACTCTGTGCTCAACACTAATCATATAAGAGACTGGGTAAACTATGTATTAACGAAGTCAAGAAGACTATTTTAATACGGACTCAGGTGCCTTTCCCTATACGAAAGTCTAAAACATAAGGATTAAAAAAAAAAAAAAAAAAAAAAAAAAAAACACCTACCTAAAAAAGGCACGTCAACGGCATTTCTGAAGAGGTTCCTCTAAAAAATATCAAGTAATAATCGTCCAACGACTAGGCAACCACCTTTGGGAATCAATCTAATGGGAAAAAACATTGATAAAAGCACATCAATCTATGCAGTAAGGTATTCTTAATATCAACTCGATTTCCAACAAAGCATATTATAAGATAATCACCGTCAGAAATTTCACGACGATGAGAAATGACCTTTGCCGGTCTCTCCTCATCGCTTTCGAAACAATAGACCAGCTCAGGAGGATCAGCTCTACACTCCTGTTTGACTGTTGCCCAATGCCCATCTCTAACGATAACAACTCGAGAGGAACCTCCCTCTAGAAATAGCTTCCCGTTGGATGAGCCCCTGACATGACCCGCATCTGCTCCTATTGGCTAACAGTTAGCCCTCCAAATTGTTAACCCATGTGGAAGCCCTTTCATCAAAACTGAATTTACAATACGTTCCATGTTGTACATATGAATATAAAGTATTAACCAATGAAAAATAAATATGAACATTTTACGGTTTTGTAAATATGAGTGCCAAATTATTTTAAAAACAACATGGAGAAAAAACGTTATAATATATGCATGGTTTAATACATTCGAAGAATATCATATATGTATGTATGTATGTAATTATGTATCTATGGAAGGGACAAATCAAACAAAGAAACTGAAGGCTTAGAATTTTATGTACCAGAACATTTTCGTTCCAAAAAAGAAACATTTAAAATTAAAAAACTAACATGTAAGGAGGCAACAGTACCTTTCTTGTATCCTAGTACATGCACATTCAAAAACACACGCACACAAACAGATAAACTCATGTACACACACTCACGCAAGCACACAGATAAACTTACGTACAGCCATATATATATATATATATATATATATATATATATATATATATATATATATATATATATATATATATATATATATATATATATATATATATATAACTGCTTTCTTTATAATAATCCTGCAGCCTCAGGCTGTGCGAGGCCATTTCAAATCTAAATCCCGTATTTTGACCAACGCCTGATGCCTGTGGTTAGGGAGAGTGGATAGGTGTAGATTAAAAGGTGAAGGGACGAAGGGAAAAGCAGCAATCAGAGGAATCCATCCTACTGAAGGGAGGAGGAGCTCAGGGAGGAAGGGCCAGCAGCACCAAGGGGGGGGGGGGGGAAAGAAAACGGGGGGAACTGGAAAGAGTGGAGGGAGGGGGAAGGGAGTGAAACGGAACATTGATGTTTAATGTTGCAGAAGACATTTAGGTCCGATGGTAACCGATCATCAGCTTATAAGACCGTTAATGTCCAATCAGCTGCCGGCTGAGTGATTACTGTGTGTGTGTATTAGGATGAGTTATGCACCGATATCATCCTTTGCCTCTCCAAATTCTCACCAAGCCATCCCCTACCCTCCCCCTTGGCTTGGGCCTTCTCTTATCCAGATGCAGGGTTTAGACGTTAAAAGATTAGCTTTTCAATTTCCAATATATGTTGTGAGGGCCTAGGTATGAGTCGAGCTTGACTCATGGGGCTGGTTATTATCTTCCTTTTAATAATAATAATAATAATAATAATAATAATAATAATAATAATAATAATAATAATAATAATAATGTGATGGCCTACAACGAAAAAAGACAAATAATGTGACGGAATACACGCACAAATTAAAAAAAAAAGGAAGGAAAGATGCTATTACATGAAACTCCATATTTGGGAGTGTTTGGTCCGCTGGCGAGTAGATGAAGTGAGATTGTGCTAATAATCACCTAATGGGAGCTAAATCATGAAGGGTATTTTTATCCTTACGTAATCGAACTCTTAGTTATACTTACATTAGCCTTGTATACATAAATGTACGCTAATCGGCAAAAGTAAATATCAAAAACACTAAATAAAATGGCAATACTGCGTGTTTCTAGTAGCTATATATGAAGGAATTATATCGTAATTTGCAGATGGTTCGGCTGTTTAATTATATCTAAATTTGACCGAATCCTTATACCTGTTTCTAATTGATCATTATATTATATAAAGTCTTTACATCAAAACAATATAACTATTGTTACCTTAATCAAGTATGTTGGGAGGAAATAATGTATATCTGTCTGGTTCAGGAAAGTATCTTGAGAACGGACGAAGCACTTTACTGAAACTCATAAACGCATTCACCAAGGACCCGAGTATTCCTAACTTACCACATCTAATAAGAAACAATTTCAATTCCTGTGACGGGAGATATTTTCGGCCGGTTTGTGCATCATCAACAAGTTGTGGTAGCCTATTGGAAACGTCCCTGACTGGAAATCTTTTGGACAAGAGTTCAAAAAGCACTCAAGATCGATTTCTCGCAATGTCTGCGATCTGTCCATCCTTGTGAGGCAGAGAGGGCTGGTCGTGGAGAGCCTATATGTCTACCAGCTGTGGGATCAGCAGCCATTGCCAGGCCCTCCTTGGTCCTGAAAGAGGACTTGGCCGCTGATCACACGTATGTTTGGTCAGTCACTAAGGTATTGTCGTTGCCTCTACCATTCATGAGCAATCTTTAAACCGAGCAATGAAGAATTTAGATGTACTTGTTAGTACATTGACAATAATTAGTAGTATGGTAATGTAAGTTTTATTTATTCTTGCTTATAAAATTTCTTTTGAAATAGAAAAAATAATGCTAGCAATACTACTGCTACTATTTCTGCTCTATTACTATATTACTACTACTGTGCTCTTGTGAGTATGTGCACACATGTTAGTGTGCTCACGCGTATGCGCATGCATGCGTTGTACATCATAAATAAAAGAAAGTCATATGGAATAAAATATCCAAAAACAATCATTATTAGATCAGAACTGCAATCTAATGATAACAGACTGGCACTGGAAGGGGGGGTGTAACCTAAACATTTCTGTCTTAAGAAGGACCACTGATATATGATTCTACAGTAGAGCACAGTATCCAAAAATTACTTTGAGTCAGAAAATACAATTTTCATAAATCTCATTAACAAGCAATATTTAGAGTCTTGGAGAACGATAGCCACAATAACCATCCGATATCACTTAATTGCAATGACGGTTTTATCTCATCACACGACGGTCATTGGAATGCGTAAGATATCAAATTAAAAAGCTATATTTCTTGCTTGTAGCATATATATACAAGCGATTACTGCTAATTTCATACCAAACCCGCCCAGCCCTGTAAGGGCCGAGTTTGATTCATTGTACTGGTTAATCTCCTCCTTTAATAACAATAATCACATCAATCCCAAAGCGAATTTGGATTTGGCGGCCATGTTGTCAATGATGTAAGCCTTGAAACCCACCTTCAATGATTTCAACACGTCATCTTTCTTTCCCAAAACCAGTCTAATTTTAAGCCTTATAGAAAGGGCCTAGAGAATGTCTTAAAGACGAGATCTTCATTAAGAAGAAGAGGAAGGATTACGACGGAGTACAAGGAGGGAGGGGGGGGGGAGGGGGGCTTGGATCCTTTATGGCCTTAGCAGAAAGATACAATTAGCTGTAATGTCTCAGTCGGCCCTTCATACGTCAAGGGCTGGTGAAGTCCTGCACCAAAAATTATTAATTGAACGTAACTATAATGGACCCGGTGAAATAAGGTTTTTGGAATGATATAATACGAAATCTCGTTAATATCCATAATGAGGAATACTTACCGTAATGAACGTCACCATGAATCGCTTTATTCCTAAGGTTCATTTGCCGTCCTACTGCGAAAAAATCAAGAGTGATTTAATACTGGAATTAATTAGTACAAGGACGTGAAAAGACGTTGGCAATGTTGCTCAAGATATCCTGCGAAAAGTAGCCCTCCGAGACCTGTCTAATTCTGGCGTAAAATCTGCCTCGACGCAACACAAATTTTTCTTCCAAGTAAGTGACGCTTCTTGGCGGCAGGAAACGATATTCATTACTCGAGGACTCGCTTCAAAAATATATGAGTCACATATATGGTTTTCATTAAGGACAGAGAGAGAGAGAGAGAGAGAGAGAGAGAGAGAGAGAGAGAGAGAGAGAGAGAGAGAGAGAGAGAGGGAGATTGCAGTGAAATTAGTTACCACATTATTTCATACGTAATAACCCAAGACGGAATTATGTTCTCCAATCGTTCCAATGAGTATCAAGACATTATTGAGCTATACGTAAATGTGATACCAGTGAGGCATTCGAAGCTGAGGAACAAGTAAATAAAAAAAACATGTCATATCGTAATAAAATTGGGCTCAATTATGTCGAATGTTTTTAAGACTAATTACCATTTGTTTTAACTAGGGCTACTTAACCACCGCAGCTTTCAAAACATAACTTGAAAAAAATAATTTCTAATTTTCCGCCTTCACCCACTCATTTACCCACACACATTACAGTATATATATATATATATATATATATATATATATATATATATATATATATATATATATATATATATATATATATATATATATATGAGTGTGTGTATGTATACGATAAATTCCTATTTAACACTCGGTATTTTCATGCATTAAAATATCAAGCCACAAGTGTCTTTTAATATCAATGTCACTCGGGATCAACTATCCAAGTGAAAATTATTTTCCTGATAAGTACATTTGCCGGCGAGCCGAAAAAAAGTTGAAGGTTGACCAGACCATTCGGCTGTAATGAGAAATAACAGCTGATTAAAGTTATGCTTTTTATATTCCCTTTGTCTGTTTTATGATAATTTCATCTCGTAACACTTGTGATTTTCGACAGAGTGCAGGGCAGAAGCGGAATCAACTCTAATTTCTAAAGTCAACTGTCAACTTTATTTCAACTCCGCGGTAAAGTTCACATCCTTCCCCTTGGGTCTGTGATCCCGAGGCAGAGAGAAATCGATATTCAAAGGTGTCTGTGGCTTGATACTGTGTGTGTATATATCTATCTATATATATATATATATATATATATATATATATATATATATATATATATATATATATATATATACAGTATATATATATATATATATATATATATATATATATGTGTGTGTGTGTGTGTGTGTGTGTGTGTGCAGAATAACAATAGGGGAAATTAAAATGTTATGTGAATCCTGACCAATTTTGTTCTCAATCTCTCTAAGACATCATCCAGAGGAAAAGATATAAAACACGAAACTGGTCAGGATTTATATAGTATTTACAGTTATCTTGGGATTTTATATATATAAATAAATAAATAAATAAATATATATATATATATATATATATATCTATATATATATATATATTTCTTTAGTCCAAAGAGTAAAATTGTGCAAAGCATTAAAATCATATCTTAACGCTAATATATAACCGTAAACATTAGTAAAAAAAAAAGTGTATCCATGGAATGGAATCATGTACTGTATAAACCATTATATGAATGTAACACACGATCATCAGAATGTCTTTTCATCTTAACTCTCCTTTGATCGCGTTCCTTTGGAAAATGTGCTCCCCTGATATCTCTTCCTCTCGAGTCCAATGTCAGGGTTTTCCTGTTCTTTTTTTTGAATCGAGCGAGTCTCCATACAACCCATCCTTCCTCTTCCTTTAAATATATCCCATTCGTTTTATGTAGTTATTTTCTCTTTACCAAAAGAGAACTTCATCCTAGGCAATACAATATTCTTGTCACAAGTCAGTATCTAGGAAAATCAACCCAACGTTCTTAAACTTCCTAACAATAATACCAAAATTCATTCATGAAACCCTCTAATGTTTCTAATTCCTTTAACTCAACAGATAATTTCCATACGAATCTCTCCACTAACCTTTCATGGAAACTCTGCGAAGGCACATATTTCTATAAACACGAATCACTACTTATTTCACATTCTTTGACATTTCATACGCGAAACGTATCGAAAGGTGTCTCCCTGTAGATGCCTCTACCTCCCCTCCCCGATAGAAACCAGTGGGTATATAACCCCCGACCCTCTTCACTCCACCCCCGATACCCCAAACCAAACGACTGCGACGGCCAACGTTGCTTCGCTTGTCGAGGTGTCAGCGAACAAAAGAGATGCTTGTAGGAGTAACATATCACCGGAACACCGACACCCATTAACCAGCGCTGTCATTATAATAACTTTCCGATCATACATCACTACACGGATACCGGGGGGGGGGGGGGCAGAAGGGGCAGAGGGAAGGAAGGTGGGGGGCAAGGGGACAGAAAGGGGACAGAGGAAATGAAGAGTGCAAAAGCAGTTGAGAAATGAATAACATACACAGTACGAGAGAGAGAGAGAGAGAGAGAGAGAGAGAGAGAGAGAGTATTCATTACTACAATGAACAAGTTGCCTACCCCACACAATATCAATGATGGTACATGTGATGAAAATAAACTAGCTTACAGCTTCATGTGATGATCATACCAGTTACAAGTATCCTATTCAGACTTTTGCAACTGATGAATCGAAAATCCTTCTATTCCATTATTTTGAATAATGACAACTAACCAATGACAGAAATTTGCGCTCTTTCTCCTAATACAAATTTATTCATCATATGAGCATCTATCATAAGGTGTAGATTGCATGATAGTAATACATAGTAAAAATCAACAATAAGTTTTTAAAGAGATATTCTTCACCATGACAACTTGTAGGCGGTGGCATCCAAAATAACAATCTTGGACATATGACCAGCCAATGGGGTCAGGGAATGCAATTCAGCACCCTGGTTGCACAAGATGGTACTTCCTAAAAGAATAAGATAACATGTGAAGTGCAGATAATTTATGTGAAGGGTAGGAATAATGGTTGAAGCTCTTGCAACTTAGCAAACATAAATATAAAAAAATCTGGAAATCTGTAGGAGTGGTATAAAGATTTGCCTAGGTGCTTTCAGAAGATTTGGACGTACAGTCAGGTTCACTATGTATTTTCACCAGATTTTTGTTGAGTATCATAACTATACATTTTTGGAAACTGTAATATATAGGCAATCAGAGAAAAAGAAAGTTTACACTTGCCCTGATACTTGTAAGGCTGCCATCTTGGATTTTCTTGAAAAAAAAAAAAATTCGTTGCAGTAAAAATGAGGGCAATCAGATTTCAGACCTTCGCCAATGAATATCGCTAACATTTAACCAAAGTCTACGGATATCGCCTCCCCTTTTTATATGCTGACTAGACAGTTGATGGTGAAAAGTGCAATGTTGATCCAAAATCGTGATCTTGATCCGTATCACCTCCAAAATCTCATGGTTTCTTCTGATGCAGAATATCTATCCATTGTTGAAATTTGGTGAAAATCCAATGTATGAATTTGTTTTGACGTAATCTTTAAAATAGTGAAAAATGCAAATCCGGATCTAGAATCCGGATATAGTACCGGATCATTTCCAGAAGTTAATGGAGTAGTCCATGGCCTAAAATCTATGTGTGTGAAAATTTAGTAAAAATCTGTCAGTTCGTTTTAACGTTATCTTTAAAATGGCAAAAAATACAAATTCGGATCTAATTTAGAATCCGGGTCCGGATCATCTCTAAAATCTAATGGGGTCGTCCATGACGTAAGATCTATCCGTGGTGAGAATTTCGTCAAAATCCGTCAATTATTTTGACAGAAATAAATAAATAAATAAATAAATAAATAAACAAACAAATAAATAAATGTCCACAGGCAGACAAACAAATGAATAAATAAACAAATAAATAAACCTACACGAAAATAACCTTACAGGTGGTAATAAAGGTATTCGTCAACATCTCAGCTTCTAAATAACCTAAAAATATGATTTTCATAACATCATCATTTTCAGGCCCAAGGAAACCAATGGTATCCAAATAAACTACCTAGATTAAATCGCAAACTTATTTGACGAGATGTATTCTGTTTTATTGGATGTCTTACAAGACAGTGATCAGACAAGAAGTTAGTGTACATTAAGGACATATTGGTTCACTGATATTAGCAAAAATATTAATGTTCTATTAAAAACAGTGTGTTGTTGCATTGGATGCAAACTCTCGGGTGTTTATTTTTTTCATTGTATTTCCAATACATTGTCTTTTATGTCTTGAAGTAAATCGTTTGAATGCATAATTTCCACGATGCCTTTTAAACTCTGCACTACAAAATAACTAATTCTCTCCTTTTCTATTCAAGTCAGAATAGTTAGCACCTACCCAGGGTTTAATAAGGACTTATTCCATGAAGGACCAATTATTTGTATGGTTCTTTTCTCCCTGCAGGATGAAAATTGTAGCTTACTTGTCGCTATATTATGAATGGTTATACGTGTTGGGATTAAGAGTCCCATTACAACACTTTGAGTGAATATTTGAGTTTTAGGGTTAAAACAGGTAAGCACACAAATGGAGTTAATTTTAAATAGTTGTTCCCCATGGCAAAGAAACTACCATGGTTAGCCAGACTCTGGTATGGTGGTTCATCATGTTCTAATTACAGTTATACTTGTATATCCTTTACACCATTACAAAACATAATTAATCAAAAGAAAGTACCATATTTAAGTTAAAATTGTCAGCTACCCCTCTCCCACCAGAAGCATGAGATAATGCTGACATTGGTGAAGTACCCAAGTACCCATTTACAGTAATTCGGATTTAAGGTCATGATTTGAATTATGGTAATTCAAGCTTTTCATTAATATTTTAAACTATTTAGTATTCATTACGTTTTTTAAACTAATACAAAGTAAGGATATTCGAACATTAAATGTGTTCAAAGTCAAGTAATAAGACTCTGCCCAGTGTCAAGATATAAACACCAAGACCGTAGGTCACTTAACATCGAATTTATCGTAATGGTCACAATGAGGGGGGGGGGGGGGTTGAAAGTATATCAGCGGGACAGCTTTCTTTTTAAAAGACTTATGTAAGAGTTATATGATCGCAAAACCGAGAAATACCTCATTTGTTATTTTCATATGTGTTTATCTTGTGCTTTATTTAAAACACATCCTATTTTGTAATGCTCAGCTTAGCAGTATATAAGCATTGCTCACTAGCCTAGCATATCATGGGATTCAATCGTCTCTTCAGTGTCGTTATTTATAATTTGTAAAGGGGATACTTTAGTTAATTCTGGGTGATTTATTATAGCAGCAAAATAAAGTTATGATTAACCATTCATTCACACACAACACTTTTACTTTTAGTATTTGTACCATCCGTGTTTTAAAATTGTAAGTCAGTATTATTTCCAAAGGATAGAAAATACCCAAGATGGAGTGCCTCAGTTATGCACTGTGCACTCTGGGGAATATAGTGTGCAAAGTTGTTGTGCAAAGGAATGTAACACTATATCGTGTATTATACAAAGGTCCATGCACCTTCCTCTCAGTGACTCTGTCAGCTACTCAAAGAACGATATCTCATAATCCCATAAACACAATAGCTATTAGAACAAGTGAATCTCCAAGAAAATCTGTCTCATCTACTCATCATAAACTTGTTAGTCATGGAAAAGACACAACGAATATCAGCAAAACGCTATCCCAAACCAGTTAACTAAAGTTGAACAAACTCTTGATGAAAGAACTTTAGAACCGTGAGCTATTCTCTAGTAGGCACTGAAAGCTTAGTACCAATTGCTGAGCCTAATCCTGCACTCAAATCTCAAAGATTTCTTGAGCGACAGTTGGGTCACAGTTCCAGTGTGTGCTTCTCAATAATTATGTAAAATATGGTCCCCCTCTGTAAATACATCAGATCATTATGCTTCAGTTATTTGGAGGAATACAAGAATGGGCTGGGTTTTAAATAATAATTAAGACCACATTTCAAAACTTAAGCCACCTGTCCATAGACAGTATGTTGAACCACCTATTAAGTGGCCTTGGAGGTGAAGCACTGCAAACCCTATCAGATCTCACACTTCATCTGAAAAGTTGCAAGACTGCTCTAAACTTGTTATGCATTTGGTAATCTGACATACTAAGACTTAAATAGTCCATCCTTAATGAACAGTCAAAGTTACCATGACCTTGTCACATAAGGAACTGTAAGAATTATTCGTCACTTACGACCAACTTGGTTGCCATTACCCAAAAATCTGTGAGAATGGTATCAATAAGGACATTAAATGACAAATCATCCTACAGTACCTCTACATGGAGCCATTAGTGACTCTACCTTTACCATTGTGAGTGCAACTTCAACACCAAATAGATTAAGCCAGGCTTACACTTCCTGTTCGCAAAGCTCACCAGGAACGGATGTGGTTACAGCCTTACGCGTTCTTCCAATTAACCCAGCAAACATCTTGCAAGCACAACCCACCCACACACCCCGGAATATATTTCATTCAATCACACCAAGATAAAAGAAGGCAGCAAAACTGAAGTTTAAGAACCCTCCATGAATAAGTTAAACTCCAGGCCAAGTGGAGCTGGAAGGGCATCTGTCATGGTTGGGTTTTTGCTGGCCATCAAGCTTCTTGTTGTAACCATTCTACAGGGGTACCTTCAGGTCAAGCCTGGCATCAAGCAGTTGGCCACTTTCTAATAAAAAAAAAACATGTCAAATGAAATGACAGTGGGGTGATCTTGAACAACAAGCCAGATTTTGCTGCGTTGGTCTATCATGTCATATGGACATGAGGCTAGATACCCAGAAGAGTCAAGTAGTAGCATGTAATCTCTGTTATAAGTACCATCAAGCATCGTAATGTCAAAACCCCACAGGATTCAGTAAATATCATAGACATCATCACACAATTTTGAGTAGCCAATCCTTTCCCTCAGCCATTAGTAACACTTTCACGACGACAGGTTGCCAAAGGAAGGATTGAACTGCTATATCAGAAGCCATACAGATAGATGGGGTAGTTTCCAGAAGTCAAGGAACCTCCATATTCCAAGGATCCAGCATGATCCCTACCATACGCAAATTTGTTGATGACTGCCTTGTATACAACGATACATCCAATTATCCTGCCTAAAACGACCCTCCCACTCCAGTCCAGGAAGGCCACATTTTGGGATAAGCACAAATAGACAAAGACTCAAAGCCAGATATTCGTACATCCATAAGTAATTGGAAAATTAGGGTTCAAGCCTGAATGTCAAATGACACATCTTTACCTTATTAAATGGGCTCACTCACCCTAGACATAATATGTCGCTCAGTTCTGGCCAAGCTCATAAGATAACCTTTAAAGATTAGTGTAGCTGTGTCCAAAAACATTACCATATGGTTAATATACCTGGAATGCTTAAGGTGTCATAACATGATATTAACAGACCTATCACTGGCCAGTAGTGAAGGGCCCTCTGACACACTCGATCATGTTAACCTCCTGGAGGGTCTAGATTATTTCCATCAGGTTACCTGTTCCAAAAAGAGTCCTGATGAAATAACACTCCTTAAGGCAGACGATAGAGTACTTGTGTGTGGTGCCATGTAGAGATGAACCTTAGTACCACCCATGAATGGCAGAATCAAACAACTTGCGGCCCCTGCCTCATCATCTGCAACTAAGTATAACCACATCTGACCCACAGAAAAGGACATATCGCGTCTATGGATGCTGCATATTATTCGAATTGAGCCTGAGCGTGAAATTTGGAGCCAAGAGTGAAATTGCGAGATTTTATCTTACTTTTACAGATAAGGACTAAATGTGCTTGAGATATGTGTGAGTTCATACAAAACACCTTTCTTCAAAATAATCCTTACCAGAAAACTGGAAATATACAGGGTGCATGAGATACTTGAGGAGCATGTCAAATGTGATTTCATCAAGGAAGTTAATACCACAACAAAACCCAAACATCTCCATCAATACCTTCCTAGATTTTCAGTCTACGATCAATTTGCAGCAACATCCATTCATATCCTCTTCAACACCAGCATCTGCAAAGATCTCAACAATTGTCTTTTCATTGGATCCAGACTTGTTTACAAACTGTGAGATGATCTGCAGCAGTAAGGCATTTCAAAGGATATGGTAAAGGTCTATTGATTCCCGGTGATCCTCTTATGCACCACTTCATCATTCTCTTAAACACAATTGTTCCATCAATTGGATTACCATACAAGCAATTTGGGCATGGAACTAAAGATACACTCTTTAGAGCATGGCTTCCTCTGAAGTCTTCATGGTTAACCTCGTGATGATTATCACATATCTCCAAAGACAGCCCCAATACCAGTTCAGCTATACCCCTTCCACCCAGGACGATTCACTTACATAATAAAAAGAGGCTTGTCAACTGGAGCGTTTGGACTGACCAACTGTGAGAAATGGGGTGCCCACTGTGTGACAGACTCCACTCAATGCACTGCACAGACAGCCTTTGAGCACACCCATGTGATACTTTAAACCATCAACATTGCAACTATGCAGAGCCCAACATTACACATTTGGGATCTGAAGGCACTCATCTTTCCTCATCTAGGACTGCTGACGGTTGATAAGCTCTAACAGTTTGATCAACTGTCCTACAGATATCAGATACATGAAATACCAAATTTTTGTGGAAAAGATTCCTTATTAACTATTCTAGCACGGGCCCAATTGTACGCAGTCAGAGTGTCCTTCAACAGAAAATAGCTGCTCATCCATCAGAATGAACTCTACAAAGCTGAAGACAGTTTCATTTAATGTTGACGATGCATACTGTTAGTTTCTTATGCCAAAGTTACTGAGGTTGTAATACGACAGGACACCTGGTCGGCCAGAAAGAGACAGATGATAAATGTGTTCTGAAGAGTTGACTCCTTTGCCAAATCACGTAAAAGGCACCTCTCACTATATCACTAGAGGCCGGCATTACTTTGGTGCATTGCCTTGGGCCCAAAATTGGAGGATTTACCTGAATCACGCCCCACGCCATCCCACAATACCTGTACGCTTTGCCATACTGTGATACCAATCTATTACTCACCTACATTGCTTTGTTTATACTTTATTGTGCTCATTTATTTCTTTTTTATAACTTCTAACAACAGTATCATGTTATTCTACTTTATAAGATTCTGGCAAACACTCCTTGAAGCTAAGACAATGTATTGTAATACAAATTTTTGAAATAGAAATAAAAAAAGTTTTCTTTTGTCTTCCAATGTCACATTTCTGCACTTACAATAAAACAAGTCATCAGCCACACATGAGGAGTAAGTACATTTTTTATAGATATTCCAGACATATTATTTGGCTTAATTTCTTTGCCAATTAAATCTTTAACACTCACCCAGTTTCAGCTTTTTTCATAACAATGATATCTAGAGGAGCTTGATACGACCACCTGCATTGTTTTGACCCTAATTGAGCTTGAGGCACAGAACTAAAATGAGCGTGTAGGACGACACGAGACGAAGTGATGGGTAACCATTTTTAAGATCCTGGGTCAATCGGTGACCTATGAGGTCAGGTCCAGGGTTATATTTGGGCACTTAGTATTTACCCAATTACAACTAAACTAATCAAGATGCAGGAATGAGATTTGCACCGTCATGTTCATCTCATCGAGTCACATTGAACGGTGTACTTACTGATCTTGAAAGGTTAATTTGGAATTTTACCTCAGTTCAGGGTCGTGGGTTTGACAGCCCTAGTGGGTACTATTTGCAACCATCGGAAACAACGATTCCATAGGAAAAAGGTTCAACGTGTTTTATGTGTTCTGCACGATCTTGGGACCGGTGGCTCTTCTCGTCTCTTCATTATGGCTGACAAAGAGTTATCTGTCACAGCATATTTGGCACAACCTAGAATGTACCACATTCCAACAATCAACCTGCGACTGGCATCGTAAGATTTCCTTAGTGCTGGTGTGTCAATCAGTGCCACCCGTCACGATTGGCCCGGTTGTTTGGCCAGATCCAAAAATACTTGAACACACACTCATACAAACACCTCAGGCTCAAATTTTCATTTGCCATCCTGTCAAGAAGATATTTCCGGATCTAAAAGTGTATTTCCTTCAACTTTGGATAATTGCCACCACTTTCGTAAGAACAAGTAGATACCAGTGTACAAGATAGCCAAGGATAAATGAACTCTAATATTAGAAGGAAGCATTACTGGCAAATTCAAGCTAAAGACGGTGTTAGTCTACCATAGCCTTAATCCCAAGGCCTTCAAAAACATCTCAAAGTACATGCTTCCTGTAATGTGAATGGTTAATCTGAATACATGGGTCCCCATGGTAATTTTTGAAGAATACTTCAAAGGCCATTTCATACTTGCATTTAAGGAGCATAGCAGGGTAAAGAGACTTCCTTCCAAGGTTACGTTGATCCTTGATCTTGCACCCAGAAATTCCATGAATTTGAACGAGCTAGACCCAAAAGGTTGTTCTTTTGTTGCCACCCATCTCTCATACAACTCATGGACTAAGGCATCATAGCAATCTTGAAGCTGTACTACTAATTTTGTACATTATACTAGGCAATTGTTACTACTTTGGCAGAGGGCAGGAAAAACATTCGGGAGTTTTGAAGGGCTACAACATTTATCAGGTAGTGTTGAACATCGGTGCTTCTTGAACCAAAGTCAATCAAACTGCAATGTATGGAAAAAAATACCCTTAATCCCATCAAGATTTTAAACGTTTTGATGAGCTAATAAAGAACGCATCAAGGGATTTGTTTTCCTTTAGCAATGAGCTTCAGATGGAATTGGGAAAGGGTTTTGAAAAGTTGATCGAGGATAACAAGTAACCACTGACAAAACAAAATTGTTAAAAGGCGAAAAAACAGAAAATTAAAGATAGTTTCCCGGATACAAAACCAAGAAACTTCAAACATAATGAAATACAGAGGGGATTTTACCATTTATCCAAGTGTCTGTAAATCTTTGAGACTCAGGTTCCTTTATTATTATTATTATTATTATTATTATTATTAAAAGAAGGAGTTTTACGAGCACAATGAGTCAAGTTTGACTCTCACAGGGCTGGCCCGAAAAAAAATCGGGATATAAAGAATTATAAGTTTATCAAAATTCAATTGACAAGGAAAAAAATTAATAAATGAAAAAAAAATATATATATATGTATATACAGTATATACTTATAATCTTTAAATATTCTAAATATGGGTGAATAGATGGATGAATATATATATATATATATATATATATATATATATATATATATATATATATATATATGTATATATATATATATATATATATATATACATACATATATATATATATATATATATATATATATATATATATATATATATATATATTTATTTATATGAAATCTGAGTGATAAAAATAATTAACTATATATTAAATCTATGTAATTTAAAATGAATTAGTAAAAAATCATAGGTAAAAATTTAGATTCTATCAATAATACGTGAATTCCTTAAAAAGGTTAAAATTCTAGAAACAGAAAAATTACTTGATTCAGTTAAAATGTCAGAAAAAGTTTTCTGACCAACAGAAAACAGAAAATACATGCTTAATAGATAAAAAAGTATCACACTCACTGCATATTGGAACAGTGCCGTGAGGTGTACTCATTAAAAATTCATGGGTCAATCTCGAGTGCCCAATTCGTAATCTGGTTAAAATTACTTCTGTTCTTTTGTTCTTTTGTGTTGAGGAATCCCAAGGAGCAACCATCGGTTTAATTTGCCTTAATTTATTATTTTCTGGCACGTTATTCCAAATATTCTGCCTTTTTTTCCAATAGGAAATGCCTTAATAATGTGATCAAATCTCCAACTGGGAGGTCAATGTTCTGTTGTGGTAATTTAATGGCTTCTTTAGCAGCAGCATCCGCCTTTTCATTACCAACAACTCTAACATGAGCCGGTATCCAGCATAACTCGACACTTACACACTGAGAAGATAATTTACTTATAAGGTCTTTAATTCTTAGGATCAAGTGGTTCCTATGAGTATAGTTTTTAAGGGCCACTATGGCACTTCGAGAATCTGAATAGATGACAAATTTAAAATTCTTCCTGTCTTCAATTGTTTTAATCATATTGACTGCTTGTAAAATGGCATATAACTCTGATGTAAATACTGATGATTCTTTTGGCAACGACAATTGTTGTGTTCCATCTAAAGATACTGCAGCACATCCAGTACCCATTGGGGATTTAGAACCATCAGTATATATTGCATAGTGAGGACCTTTTCTCTGAATATGTTCTATGGTAATTTGCTTGTGGTGACTCGGAGTATAAGTGAATTTTTTTGATAAATAAAACAGATGAGAACAGATTCTTGTCCTTGTCATAATCAAAGGTGGGGGAAATAAAGATGGTTGGATAAGATTCACTTTAACGTTTGTTGATTGTAAGTCTGTTTGCCCTAATTGGGAATGGTGGTTCATGGTTGTCTATAAATATATCCCTCTCATTAAAAAGCTTTTTTGTTGGAGAATTAGTGGATAAAATTTTCAATGCACTCCGCATTGTTACAAAATCCCGATGCAAAGACAATGGGGGTTCACCAATTTCACATAAAACTGAGAGATTTGGGGAGGATCTAAATGCTCCGCTACAAATTCTTAGGCCTCGAGTGTGTATTGGATCTGAAGATTTCAAAGTTGCTTCTGATCCTGATCCATATATTGGGCTACCATAATCAATTCATGATAATACTAATGCTTTATACACCATTAGTAAAGTTGATCTCCTTGCACCCCATGTTGTGCGAGATAATTTCCTCATTAAATTAAGAGCACAGTTACATTTGGATTTGATATATGATACATGTGCTTTCCAATTCAAATGGGTGTCAAAAATTAGTCCCAAAAACTTTACCTTATCTTGAAATTGGATTTGTACGTTTCCCAATGTTAGATTGATATCTTGGTTCTGCTTCCATAAACTATTTTTATAAAACATCATAGCTTGAGTTTTTTATGCCGAAAGTCTAAAACCAACAGATGTGGTCCACGCTAGTATTTTTCTAGTGGCTCTATTTAGAATTCTTTGTAAATGACGCAGGCTATTAGAGGAATAGTAAATTTCAAAGTCATCTACATATAGACTACTTTGCACTCCTTGTGGCATTTGATTAACAATGTCATTAATTACCAATGGAAAAAGAGTCCCACTTAAAACACTGCCTTGCGGTACACTCTGTCAAGATTAAAAGATTCGGAGTAAATGTTATCAATACGAGTTTGAAACGTTCTTCCACCAATAAAATTTCTAATAAAAATAGGAAGGTGTCCTCGAAAACCATTCTGATGTAAGGATTTTAGTATCGAGTGTCTCCACGTTGTATCATATGCCTTTTGAATATCAAAAAATATAGCTATCGTGATCTGTTTTCGTTCAAAGCCTCTACGTATATAATTTTCTAAG
Source organism: Palaemon carinicauda (assembly GCF_036898095.1). Lineage (NCBI taxonomy): Eukaryota > Metazoa > Arthropoda > Malacostraca > Decapoda > Palaemonidae > Palaemon > Palaemon carinicauda. Next base: position 49,245,064 of record NC_090764.1, read on the forward strand.
TGTGAAAGTGAATCCAAAGAAGATCGTTCTGATTGTGAGCCAAATTGCGAAGTTGATAAAATATTATTGCGACGTAAACACCAATTTAGTCTATAATTTACCATTTTTTCCAGTAATTTACATATGCAACTGGTTAATGAAATGGGTCTGTAATTGTTTGGATTACTTGGATCTTTCCCTGCCTTTACTATTGGTATTACTATTGCATGTTTCCATGCTTTTGGAAATAGGTGTTTGGTCCAAAGATGATTGTAAAAATCCAATAGATATGCTTTAGCTAAAGGGGCTAGATTTCTAATCATATCAAAATTTATCTTATCTTTACCCGGGGCTGTTGACCTACAAATAGATAAGGCAAATTCCAACTCCTCTTCAGTAAATCTTTTATTGTAATAGATATCCTCCATAGTATCAAAGTTCAATGGTGTTGCTTCTTCTCTTCTTTTAATGGCTCGAAAGTGGGCATCTAAATTATCAATGCTGCTTATATTTTCAATATTATGGCCGATAGTATTAGAGATTGTCTGAGTATCATGTATTAACGAGCCGTTATGCATTAATGCGTGTCTCGCTGGTTTGCTGTAAGAACCATTAATCTTCCTAAACTTCTGCCACACCTTTTGCATAGAAGTATTATCCGATATGCTTAACACGTATTTTTGCCATGAAATTATCTTGCCTTTAATTACTTCCTTTCTGAATTTAGCAGAAACCCTATTAAAATATGGTTTTAACACACTAATTTCTATTGCTATGTCAACCAGTTTGTTTATTTTATTCCCTAACATCAGGGGACCAGTGCTCAAATGTTTGAATCTTTTATTTAGGGTTTCTAATTTTCTTCCAACTGCATGCTTTTCGTTTATCAGCTGGGTTAATGTCTCTGACCACCATGGGACTGAATGTTTTAACTGTCGGGTGCCAGTCAGAGGTATCGATTTATCAGCCGCTTGTGTGATAAAATTCACGTCGTCGTCACTTGTTTTATCATGATCTTGGGAGTAATCAAAGGGAGGCACTTGCTTAGTATAAAACTTGAACTTATCCCAGTCAGCTTTATCTGTATTATATCGTTGAATCGAAAAAGTTAGTGTATGTCCTAATATGGTACTCAAATTAGGAAAATGATCACTGGTAAACAGGTCGTCTAAGACATTCCATTCGAATCTATCAACAATATTATTTGAACAGAGAGTTAAATCTATTGACGAATAGGTTCCATGAGCTTTTGAATAGTAAGTGCTACTCTCTGCCTCATTTAATATACAGAGGTTATGATCATTCATCATCTGTTCAACCTTTGACCCATTTATGTCAACATCAACACAATTGGTGTCCCATATGGAGTTATGGGAGTTGAAGTCTCCCAGTAATAGTATATCCTCTTGCATTTTTGGGAGTACTTTAGGTAGGTTTTGTATATCATAGTTGCAAGAGGGTTGATTGTACATATTATAGATATTAAAGGAGTTGTTATTTAGATGTAATCTAACTCCAGATAATTGAAATTCTGATGTGTTGAATATTGAAGCATCATAAGTTACTTTATTATGAACATAAACTGCAGTCCCTAAAGTATTGGGAGAAGGGATTGAGCGAGATGCTAAATTGTAATTTCATATTGAAGGAACAGTATCATTAGTATGTTGTAAGCATATTGCAATAGGGTTATAATTTTCTAATAGTCTTTGGATTTCCCCTAGATGTAAACGGGTTTTAAGACCATTAATAATCCACTGAATTATGAAAGGGTTGAACGTTACGGCAATGAAGATGAATTTCCACTGGGTAAGTCATTATTTCTGCTTATTCTGTTGGAGACGGGTTTCTGCTTGACTACGCTAGTTGTAGTTTTTGAATCAAGATTTGGTTCTTTGGGTATGGCTCCCAGGGTTTTACCCTTGTTTGTATTTGCTTCCTGAGTGTCATTTGGACTAAGGTTAAGTTTTTCTATAAATTTTTCCAGTTGTTGCACGTTTCTCTATTAGATGGTCAACACATATACAACCAGCATTGTGGCTTTCTAATATGCCATACTGGTTTTTGTTTTTGTTCTTAGTAAAATTATCTATGATATTATTCATCTTATGTACATTTAGATTTTTAGGGTCATTGAATTCTGCCATGAAGCAATCGTTACAACCACATGAAACTTTGTGTGTTGTATTTTCTGCCATTGTTTTACGTGAAAGCATTAGTTTTCCAGTCATACCTAGAACTGGAGAAGGGCTTATTTCTTTAATGGGTGCATTATTATTCGACTTGCTTTCACTTTCTTGAGGGTCATTGGGATTCCTATGGACTTCAACGTTTATCACTTGTTTAGTGATCTGGTTATTGACCGTGTTAGGTTCGGATCCAAAGGTTGGGAGTTCTAGTAATTTTTCTATATCCATTTCAATTGCATCTGGTATAAATTCTATATTATTTGTTTTTTTGGGGTTTGGGTGGTGTTGTATCTTCAATTACTCTTTTCTTGCTCACGCATTTTGATTTATGGGGCTCGATATCAACCATCTCTATTTCTCCTATGTTTTCTATAGCTTTGCTGGCACTGTCTGTGGCAAGTGTGTTGAATCGGTTTTGCAGTGGAATGCGGTCTTCTTGCTTTAAGGGACCATTTTGGCCTACTTTGTTATTTGATTTTTTGTTTATTCTACTGCTATTATTGTTTTCCAGAATAGCTGGAACTGGATGAGAGTTATGTGGCTTGCTAGAATTATTGGAAATCTTGTCGGGACTTGAGGGATTTGTTGATGAAGAAGGTGAAATCTCAGGATATTTAGATCCAGCAGTAACTGTGCGGTAAGTATTCCTTGAATTATTATTTGACTTTACGGGATTGGACAAAACTCTGGCATATGTTGGATTAGAACCATTAAGTTTTTTCCTTGCTGCTCCAAAAGTTATATGCTCATTATTGGCAGTCTCAATTATTGATTGCTCCAGTTTGTACTGAGGACACAGTTTAGAATTGGGAGAGTGAGCTCCCTCACAATGGAAACAAAACTTTTTATGAGTAAAATCTGCAGAGGTATCATGGAATTCGTTGGGATCATGAAATTCGGAACAAATATAACATCTTTTCTTATTAGTACACTTTACATTAATGTGGCCATACTCGTAACACTTATAACATTGCATTGGTCGTGGGTGGAATTTCTTGACCGGAATGTTTAAGTGTCTGATCTTGATGTAATCTGGTTGATAATGTGATGAAAAGATTAAACAAATTGCATTATTATTCCCTTTTAGTTTTTTAGCTTTAAGAACAGTAGCTGGGCATCTTTTCAGTATATCTTCATCTGAAAAATCACTTAGATCCCTACTATAAATAATTCCTCTTGCGTGGTTGTAAGAGTGATGAGGAGAGACTCTCTGAATTATATCTGACGAGGAAGCTTTAAAATTATTCAACAATACAGCCTGAGATTCGTTACCTGCTTTAACAAGCAGACAACGGCCATAGCGTGTTAAATTTCCCTGTGGAATACAGCCTACCTTTTTTTCAATACATTCATACCCCTTTATCAGATTATTACAGCCCTCCTTGTATGAAGCAACATACCAGACTGGTTCTGGTACTATTCTGGTATTTTCCAGAACTTCTTAATACAAGGCAGAGCATTTGGGTATAAAGTCATATTCCGAGTCTAAAACATTTTTGATACTATGCAATTTCACTCGACAAGAAAGGTCAGAAACTTTACCATTTCCTATTTCATGAAAAGCATTTGTAGCTTGTAATGTGTTACTAAAAGTGACATAAGCCTCAAATTCTTGTTTATCTTTGGAGAGCTGCAGTTTCATTCTTGTTATATCTCCAAACTTTTTCAGAACATTAAATAATTCTTCATAATTCCCATTGCGAGTAATTCCCTCACAATATAGGACCCTTAAATATTCATTTAAACTGCCAAGAGTTTTTATTTCTCTGGCATCTGGGGGAAGTTGGAATGAAAGGTTCCAGAGTAATAACACTGGATGAATGCGAATCCATCGAGTGAACTATTTTCCTGGAAGAGTCAGTCAGAGAGGAAGCAGATTGGTCGTCAACGGGTTTCGGTGGGTTCGCCATAATGACAAGAAGATTCATTTCATCTGGATTTTCCCCCCACCCACCAAGGAGCCACACTTAGAGGATGGATTCATCCCTACAATTTGGGCCGTCCTAGGGGCAATATCCAGAGATACACCCCGCCCTCAGCACTTGAGGCGTCATGACGGCCGTCAACATCAGACCCAGCACTGAGGGAAAGGTTTGACATAAAACTTTCCCCTCGCTCGGTCACGTCAGGTACTCGAGTTCTTTTGAGATGGCATGCCGTCCATCCTACCTGCGTCAAATCTAAAGAGGCAGCCAAACCATAATCAAACATAAGCCAAAGTCAATAACAAGTTCATGTCCAAGAGTTGGAGATGGGAGAAAAGAGGAATAAACAATAGGAAAAGAGAAAGTGCTGACTAATTTAGTTGGATCAACAGCTTGGCACCAAGGACCAGTGGGAAAGCAATTCCCACCAATCATCAGAACCCAGCTGCTAATCCCTAAGCCCCCCATCCTCATCAAGATTTCAGCATCTGGGGGGCCCAGGTTCCTTTAGTCAAGCGTTTTGCAAAAATAACTAATAAAGTTGAAAATTTGTTCCTTTCACATAGGAGAATTTTCGACGACTAGAGTAATAATAACACTATCCAACAAACGTAAGAATCATTCCTTGTTACAATAGGAAAGCAAAACTACTGAGTCATCACTGATCTTGACGCCGTAGAACCACTACTATCGACGTTCAGGTTTTAAAGAAATCTAGCAGCTAAAGTCACAATTACATCACCACCATCAACTGCATTGTCATCCTACTCCTCCACAACTAATTTCTCACTTCCAACTCCTTTCGTGTCAATTAATGAGAAAAGATGGCTGATTCAAGGTAAAATGGCCATTATCAATGTCTTATTATTATTACATTTTATTGTGCCTTTATATTGTATTGTATCACCTCTCTTCCTCCCTTTTCACTCTTTCTTACTATTGCTCACATATCCCTAAAATGCTGTACATACAATACTGTAATGTATAATACCGTGCTTCAGATGGAAGCTTGGTGATGTACGTTGTGCGAGGTAGCTATTAGGTTGGCTACTAACAGAGAGGGGAGCAGTTGAGGGCCACGATGGCACAAAATTCAAACAATATATAACATGCCATGGCAAGCCTAAACATATTTTTTTCTATTATCGTTGCGAGAGAGAGCGAGCGATAAAAAAAGCAATAGTATCAAGTGTACGAGTGTATATGAAACACGTGCGTACGTATCTGTTTTTTATAAAATAATAGCTGGGATTGTATGTACGTTTTTGTATTTAGTACATGTAGTCAAAGCTAATGTAAATGGAGTCCTATCAAATGAATTTCCAGTGAAGAGTGGAGTACTCCAAGGGAATGGATTAGGGATGGCAGAGAAGTATTGGACTGGATTGGTAACAGGAAATTAGCTGACCTAGAGTATTCTGATGACGCTGTTCTTATTTGCAAAACGCAACAGGACTTGCAAAGCTTGTTTACCAGAATGCATAAAATATCACATGAGGTTGGGCTCAAGATGAATAGAAGAAAGACAGAGATAATGAGAACGAGACATGCAATGGAAGATGAAATATCATTGGAAGGAGAAAAAATTAATGAGATGGAATCATTTAGATATTTAGGAACTATGATATCTAATAAAGGATCTTTAGAATTTGAGTTTAATGAAAGATTAAAAAAAGCAATCAGATAATAGCTAGGTTAAGTTAAATTTGGAAATCAAATCTCCCGAAATTACATATATCAGTTTAGTGAGATCAGTGTTACTGTAGGGATGAGTCGTGGTATGACAATGAAACAATATCCAACAGATTTTGTAGATTTGATAACAAACCCCTCGGAAGAATATTGGGAGTTAAAAGGCAGGACAGGATTAGAAATGAAGCTATAAGATAGATTACTCGAGTGACATATGTGGATGCGATCATGGTGAGGGGTAGATGGAGATGGTTTGGACATGCTCTTCGCACTCCCCATGAAAGATTAGTTCACCAAGCTTTCAATTGGGCTCAACAAGGCACTAGAAGAGTTGGAAGACCCAGGCCTATATGGCTGATGACTGTGAAGCACGAAGTAGGAGATGATGAACGGAGAAGTATTGATTTAAAAGGTCAATTTAGACACGACTGGCGAAATCTAATTGAGGTCCTTTGCGTCAATAGGCGTAGGAGATGATGATGAGGCCGGGCATGGTATTCCATAGTGTATGTATATATATATATATATATATATATATATATATATATATATATATATATATATATATATATATTTGTGTGTCTATGCGTAATAATAAATTTTCTGGTACTACCAAACCTGGACAATCGTCAATATTAGAACATAACTGTTCTTAATGAAACTATATTTGCCTACACAGATACGTAATTACATTTACTAAACGCAGTAATTTTTCCCTGGAAAAATAAAATAGATTTCCCGGACCCTTATAAAAGTTTTGGTCTCTATTGTACAGAGTCACATTTGTACACTCAATATAGAGTATTGTATATTTAGAAATTCAATAGGGCAAAAAACTATAACTCACACACTCATATTACAAGTTTTTATTTTTTTAAATGGGGTTGAATCCTATATATCGAACTATTTTTCAGTGTAAATGTCTATTTCCCACAAAAATACTATAGGATGGTTGCCACTTTTCATTTTTAAAGTTTGTTTGAAAACAAGCAAGAGATGTAGACAAAAAACAAAAGCAAGAAAATCAAGCTCTCGCGGTATTTGAAGGTTTTCATTCAGGGCACCTAAGCCTATATTTATGCAAATCAGTGAGCTCTCAATTTACGGTATTTTCAATTTTATGGAAAATCACAGTTACGCAGTTCCAAAAAGGAAATCTAGATATAGATATATATATATATATACTGTATATATATATATATATATATATATATATATATATATATATATATATATATATATCTATCTATATATACATATATATATATATATATATATATATATATATATATATATATATATATATACACACATAATGTACACCTATAGATCTAACTAGGACTAACTTCATATATATACATATATATATATATATATATATATATATATATATATATATGTGTGTGTGTGTGTGTGTGTGTGTGTGTTACTGTATTTCGACATTAAGCCGTTTCTACCAGAGAGTAAGAGAGATCAGATGTTTCATATTACTTGAAACGATAACAAAAGAGCAAAGAAAACGGAAAAGATAGTTCGTTTTATAAGATCATTTGTTTATTTACGATGGGCGCCTCTCCTTCTCCCCCTCTGCTGTAGAGAGAGCGCTGATTGCGGGAGATTAATGATGCTAAACTACTGTCATGAGAAAGTGATCTTGTGTATAACATCAGGCCCTCCTTTTTTACTTTGTTTGTTGCCAGCTTCTGTTGCCTTCGTTTTGTAGCTTTGCGTGATTTTTAATTTATAAAAAAAGGAGATATTGAAGCTGCTAAAAGGGGGAAACATAATTTCTAGGACATCCATTGAGGAAAGCAATCTTTTTGATATATGGTCTATTCACGTTTACAGAACGGAATAATGAATAGCGTGAATAGAAGATATGGGGCCTACATGAAATGGTAAATTAAACCTATTAGCAAGATTGTATGTTTTTGTGATTGTGTATCATGCATAACTAAACCTAATCCATAAAGTTTTACAGACGGGGTTTGATGTATAATGCATAACAAAACCTAATCCATAAAATTTCACAAACAAATTTTGATCGTAGTACTGCAACGAGTGGTCCATTACCTATTACAGACGACTTTAGGCAAAACATCACCGAGCAATCATCATCCACCCTTGCCCCAAAATAAAGCTATCAGCACCATCGCCATCATCATCAATCCATTCAACACCTCAGCCTCTTCTTCATCTCCTAAGTCTGAAAAAAAGTCTGAAAATGGACAAGGAAAAGAGAGTTTGTATTCTATCTCATTCTTTTCCTTTTCGGTGTTTGAGTATATGCGTCAATTTTATTAATGCTAGTAAATGTATATTAAAAAATGTGAAGGTCTACGGATTCTCCATATAATGTTTAATTAAAATTCTTAAAATGTAAAACGACTAGCAAATCCAGCTATTTATTATTGAATAACTGAAGACAAATATTATAAACAAACTGGTTAAATGCTTCGGTTGAATCAGCCTTAAAATATATTTAATAAAAGTTTCAATTATAAAATTGATGTTAAAAAAAACGCTGAGATTTGGGCTCTTAATATAATCAACATTTCATACTTCAAGCCATATTAGGCCTATATCTCAAGAAAAAATCTAAATATTTTTTAAAGTAATATCATTAAACTATGTTCTATATACAATCACACTCAAGAAGAGATTTTCTTTTTCATGAACACAAACCATATATTCTTCTATTATCAAGTGCATTGAGCAATGTTTCACTTCGGGATAAAGGAAAAATGATTGACTTTTTGACAGATGTCAACAAAATTCGAAAAAAAAAACCAACATAAAAACAGTATAATCATTGTAAAAGGTAATTAACGGGCCATGCTTCACTTCATAAGTCAAGAGATCTACTTAATTGTTCTTGAAATTAATGGTCTACTTTGATAACGGATAAATGGCTGATGCGAGGATATTGAGTCAATTTTGCTATTGAAGGATTAGGATTCAGTATTCCTTGTTATATCTATACAAGGAACATAGTAACTGAATACGGACTTCCTGGAGATTTAACTGTTTCGTGTAGTCAGAAGAAATAATTAAAAAAAACCCATTCACACAATATTAAAATGATAGGGAAGAATTAAAAATAAGGTATATATCCGTCTTGTTTATTTACGACATCTTCAAGAGAACAGATACATACTGTATGTGGTAGAAATCTACATCATATATGAATGAGCATTTTTTAATAAAAGGAGCACAAAGTTCACTTGCGACCAACAGCGAGTCCCGTTATTATTATTATTATTATTATTATTATTATTATTATTAGCTAAGCTGCAACCTTAGTTGGAAAAGGAGGGTGATATAAGCCTAAGGGCTCCAACAGGGAAAATAGCCCAGTGAGGAAAGGATATAAGCTACAAGAGAAGTTTAAGAACAATAATATTAAAATAAATCTTTCATATATAAACTATAAAACTATAAAAAAACGTCAGAATAACAAGAGGAAGAGAAACCGGATAGAATACTGTGCCCGAGTGTACCCTCAAGCAAGGGGACCCCTAACCCAGGACAGTGGGTCTTTAAGACCATGGTACAGAGGCTATGGCACTACCCAAGACTAGACAACGATGATTTGATTTTGTAGTGTCCTTCTCCTAGAGGAGCTGCTTATCATAGCTAAAGCCTCTCTGTTACCCTTACCAAGAGGAAAGTAGTCACAGAACAAATAAAGTGCAGAAGTTAACCCCTTGAGCGAAGAAGAATTATTTGGTAATCTTAGTGTTGTCAGATGTATGAGGAAAGAGGAAAATCTGTAAAGAATAGGCCAGACAATTCTGTGTGTGTGTCGGCAAATATAAAATGAACCGTAACCAGAGAGAGGGATCCAATGTATTACTGTCTGGCCAGTCAAATGACCCAATAACTCTCTAGCGGTAAAATGTAAACAGGTGGCTGGTGCCTTGACGAACCTACTACCTACAAAATAGCGAATAATGCTGTTCCCAAACTTCTGATTTTTTAATTGAACCGTAGACAAACTACGCTCTAATATATCTATAAATGTGATGTTACTTTTAAAATAAAGGGATCCACTCAATACATTCCAATGGTGACATTCGTATTATGGATAAAAATCTCTGCCAAAAACTTAATTCAATTATAGTTTTTCTAACATATTAATATAATAAATGAACTGTATTACACTTAAACAATTAGTACCATGTCTGGTTTTGGTAACAACATTATGAAAAGAAAAAAAAAAAAAAAACCTGACGAAACTTACATGGGATTTAGTATAGTGAAAGTATTCAACAACCGTAAAAAGCTGCAAGAAAATGTTTTATGGTGTTATTTTGTTCTTTAATGTGTGAAGAACAATACGACATGGCTTCATAACATCAGAATGTTCTACTAAACAAAAACATATCAAGTTGTTACAATGTCTGAAATGTTGCTATAGTCTTTGTATTTCACATACAATATTTTCATTCACCAATCGTGGCTATCATGATCCATAATAACTTGGTGTGCTGTACAGTTTCACGACATACCACAGTCCATATTTCAATTTTCCAATTCATCATCCGATACTGGATCTTTATGTGTGGTAACAATGGCCCTTTTAACATGGTCCTTACGCCTGAGAACAGTGCAGTCCACGCTTTCGGTATGTACAACAGTGTGTGTTGCAAACATCGGAACAACTACAGTGAACTACTTTCAGGAGTTTTTGGTGCTGGTGCAGTGTCCGTCATCATTGCAACTAGTCTGTTGGTTTGTGGCCTCCAACCTCATTTAGTAACGTCAGTATCCTCACGTACTCTCTTCCATTGGTTACCTAGACATAGTTTCTCAGAGAATGATACTTGTAACCAAAAATGTATGAGGCAGCCGTTCAGATGTCACGAAACTTTTGGAAGCTCTGAAAGTTTTGCACCGACCGGTGCACCTAATAGCAGATAGTTCTCTCTAGGTTTGCCATTGAAAAGAGACACCATGAGTACACGTCCAGAGTTTACAATCACATCTGTGTCTGGTCCAGGTGTACCAAATGTCTTTGCCCATCAGAAACAGCAAAATTTGACATATCTTGTTACCTAGAAGCTGTTTAGTCATACACTACAGTAGGACTTCCTATATCTAGCAGAAGCAGACCTTTGTACCATCGCTTGGAGATGCATAATGAAGCATTAGCACTATTAAACCCATGTTCTTATCAACGACCATGGTGTTTCCTTCTGATGACATTGATACTGGTCTGCTCATAATTTCCAAATCAGCATCGCCAGCATGTAGCATATGGCATCTTCTCATTTTCATGGGATCAGCAGTCAGATGGCTCAGTGTCTTCTTGTTCTCGTTACTAGAAAGGAAATCTTCAATATTTTCAGTGAACTTTATTGTTTTAGTGATAGTCGCCATCAACTCGTAAGACCCGCTTCACGAGCGGATTAAATCCATACGGAATATTTCTGCATGTCAAAAAGCGTGTCTTCGCACAAGCGGATATTTTCCGTGTGGTTCGTCTGCAACAGCACAAAATACTTTGTCTGTCGGGGTTTGTATGAGATGGAGGACGAAAAAAAGCAACTGATTTTTGTGTATATAATAAACATGGTGCTAAATGTAACATGATGTTCTGTAAGATACAATCATATTCACAGTGTACCTCTGCCATTATAGTGTATATTAACAACAACAACAATAACAATAATAATAATAATAATAATAATAATAATAATAATAATAATAATAATAATAATAAGACAATCTATTTCATCACTGAAAAATTGCAGTAAAATAGGAGCACCTACCCTCTGCAACAGCAAAATCATCATTATGCATGGAGGAAAACCTACCATATGAAAGACGCCATAGAATTCTTAAGTATTCGAAACCGTGCAGCACCACACGAATTAGCAGTGCATGTGGTTAGCAAATCACTACCGTCCAGATATTGTTCCGCATGGACATTGAGTGAAAGGCCTCATGATCTAAATTGATTTCTAAACAACATGGTTCAATCCTCTCGTGTGAAGCAGGCCTAAATTTCACGATTTTGGCCCCGTCTCTGATGTATATTGTCCTTCATACTTGGACCACCATTGTAACCTTAAAAGACTCTTGGACCACTATTGTAACCTTAAAAGACTATCATAGCCTTGCTGTAGTGTTTTACCATAAATGTCGCATAGAGATATAGGTCCTTCCATCAGAACACTTCAGCCAATGAAGAAAAGAACCCCCATCTAAGACATTGTGTACATCGTATCAGCTGAGCTTTGTCTGACCTCTGTTTAGCTTCAAAGAATGCAAGAGGAAAATGCGAGAGATCGTAGTTCAGTATATTACTTGGAACTCCTCTTGCAAATCTCAAATTGAATAGAAATACCATAAAACTGTCAACTTGTACGAATGACACAAATGAAAATGCTGTTTATCGAGAGTTCTAATACAATAAACTTGCAGGTTATTTTCTCTGGCTTACATGATGAACAGGATAACCCTACTACCAGATACTCCTTAGGAGCTAAATAATCTAATTTTTTGGGCTGATATCCTCTCAATATCCAGAGTGATCTGATACAACTGGACTTCACATAATAGTATCTCTTCATAGCCATTCAGAATCTCTACAGAAACTTCAACTTTCATAGTGTTTACAAAAACTTGGGTTAATTGCTTCCACGTGTCTTCATTTTGAAGAATTAAGTTCCAATCTTTTTGTTGCCTAATCTTCACTGAAAATCAACATTTTTTTTCCATTGCCTCTTCAAATTCACTCTACACATCCTTGTGCTAGATAGTAATGCTGAGTGTTGTAGAGATAAGCCAAGCGTCTTTAGAGACATTTTACTCGATGTTGTTGGTACCCCAGGCACTTATCTGATTCGGTAGGAAAATTGGATTACCCCAGTCTTGGACATCCAATTTGGATTTATGGATGTCAGTCTTTAATATGAAATCTGTCTGATAAACCTAAGCTCCGGTGAACAGGTTTGAGTTGAATTGTCATTGAATTCTCCAGATTTAGTCTTTTATCACCTTCAAGTTCCAGCGATTCAATTAAAAGCTTAGGTTAAGGCAATGGTGCTTCGTATTTTATACTTGTTTAGTTTTTTTTTTTTTTATGTTTTCAGCTGCCCAGACTTGTGTGGAGAATTCCTAATGTTTCTGCAATCTGTCATGATTGAATTCAGCTCTGTCAGTCAATCATGCATTATTGGAGCTCATCATGAAAATAATGTGCAAACATTCTTGATTAACATTGAAGGGGTTATTAAGACTGGTGGACTACGAATGTCTTTGTAACTAGTTTCTCTTTTCGTTGTATCAAAGTTTAAAACATGGTTGCCATAGACTAAACATCTACCACATCTGCAAGACTGTATACAGCTAACAGAAATTTGCCATGTTCTTTAGCTGACTCCGCCCATCTTGATGTCAGTTGCAGTTATATTATGAGCCAGTAAGACTAGTCCTAAGAAACCGGTGCTCTTCCTTGATGTTTTGCCTATTAAATGTTTCTTCAATCATCCTACCCTACAGCCCAGGATTACATCTAGTTTAACATTACATCTAGTTTAACAATTTTTACTGAACAAACTGGGAAAAACTGTAAAAGCTATATTTCATACTAAAGGCAATTCATGGTAGTCTTGCATACGACAAAGAGTAAGCATGTTTCTGTTAGTTTTAATTCATCTTTTATTGATATTTCTGATATCAGATAGCCTCAGCTCATTATCTAAACTCTCAACACTTACTTTATAATATTCCAGCTTTACACTGACTTCAAACCTAACTTCTAGAAAAAAAAACAACTCCATTAAACGCTCAATCAAAAGGATCCATATTTAAGAACGTGGCCAGTAGAACGCAGTGCGAATAAGAGACAGACGATGATTGATAAGAGGGTAACACCTGACAAAGTTAACCTTTGGTGCAAATATACTTGGTAAGATATAATCAGTACTCATTCATCCTCACACGATCGTATTCATTAGCCTACTCTCCTAATCACACTGTAATAAGATATAATTTAAAAGGTACTTTTTGTAACCTTTTTTTCCAGTTCTTATTTTAAGATATTTCTCATTATCAATCACTTTTCAAATTCGCTTTTAAAAGACCATTCCCATTTGATATAGACACTATATATCTACAAACATTTCTGACACTTAACTTAGCCAAATTACTTTAAATATGTAACACAATCACTCACTGTATTCCTTATTTCTAAACATTCTAGGCACCTAATCAGTAATTACAAATATACATTCCCCTTCAAATAAATTCACTAGACTTAAATCGTGTTTTAATTTGCAGTAAAAGGTCCTTGATTTTCACAACAAATCTAAACCTATCTTCTGCATCTTCGGATGGAATTTCACTTTAGTGTCATCTCTGTCTGGGGTTGTCTTCTCTTTCTAAAAGGAGTCCTAGAAACAAAGAGCTCATAGAGTGCTAACTATTCATTCGATACTTTGTTACCTTAATCAAATTCATACGGCCTTCATTACGCAATAATGGTAATAACAACTGTTATATATACATATAATATATACATACATATATATATATATATATATATATATATATATATATATATATATACACAGTATATATTTATATACATATATATGTATGTATGTATGTATGTATGTATGTGTATATATATATATATATATATATATATATATATATATATATATAATGTATTTATATATATATATATATATATATATATACATATATATATATATGTGTATATATATATATATATATATATATATATATATATATATATATATATAAATCGAAAACCTAACATCATACAGTTGATTGATATTATGACTGAAAAAATAAGCATAAGCATAATGGCACTATTATACAGTACATGGTAAATTTCAAGAGAGCATCAATTACTCATTTAAATACCTTGGTATTTACGTCTCAAGGTAACTCGCTTGCATAATTATTCATTTGATTATGAAGAATATAGTATTCAATTAATTCTAGTAACATAATCATAACACCATTTGAACATAAAACAAGATTCGTAATTTCTCTATTTCTAAGGAGACTAAGGTAAGTAAGAAAATTATGAACCCAAAGACATGATTAGAATATAAAAAAATATATAGGCCTACATATTTAAAAATGTCATAAATCTATCCCAAACGTCCACTTCTTGAAGTCGTCACTGATGTGTATAGAAAATTAAGACACAATTACAAAAATCTATATCATCCTGTTACGGTCAAGTAAAAAATATTACAACTGAAAAAGATATATTTATGCAAAGAGTTAATTAAAGAAAACCAAATCACATTTATCTATTAAAACAAACCATCTAATACTAAGAGAGAGAGAGAGAGAGAGAGAGAGAGAGAGAGAGAGAGAGAGAGAGAGAGAGAGAGAGAGAGAGAGAGAAGCCGCTATTCTCTGATAAAAGGCACATGGTGAGAAGCAGGTGGTGTTGATGGCCTTGTGATGAGACAGTAAGGACGTCAAAAGGACAACATGTGTTACACACAAATCCCATCGGGGCCTCAAGACAAGGCAATGGACGTCGCCGTCCTTTTCCAGAAAATAACTTGTGTTCACTAAGCATGGAATTCAATCTAGTTATAAAACTTGAAACTTTGAAGACAAACTTCTTACAAGTTATTGTTGATTTCGTTAAAATTCTATTTTTATTTATTGCCAATGACAATTATATCTTTAGACCTTATTCAAAATGAATGTATATCTTGATACATCTTGTGACATTTAATATAGGAATGTAAGGATATATGAGTATATTTCCAACTACACAGACACATTATTATTATTATTATTATTATTATTATTATTATTGTTGTTGTTGTTTTTATTATTATTTTTATTATTATTATTTTCATTATTATTATTACAAGCTATGCTATAGCCCCAATTGAAAAAGCAAGATGTTATAAGCTCAAGGGCTTCAACAGGGTTAGCTCAGTGAGGAAAGGAAACAAGAAAATAAACTACAAGAGTGGAATGAATAATCAAAATGAAATATTTCAAGAACAGCAACAACATTAAATTAGATCATTCGCCTATAAGCTATAAAAATTTTATAAAAACCAGTGAAGAGAAATAAGATAGAACAACATGCCCGAGTGTAGCAGATTAAGATTCGATCCTATACCGTTTTGTTTACAACAAAATTGACAGTGACTTATGTCTTGAGGCAACAAGCTGATTTCGACTCTATTGTACATATTCCTTTCAAATTCAGACTTTGCCATTAGAATGTAAACGAAGCTATCCCAAACATGACGGCTAATCGGAAAAAGAGTGAATACAGCCATATATGTTGTCTTGTCACTAGTTAAGGCATACTATTTTAATGATTTTAAATACTATATCAAATTTCTCTTGGTATAGAAATTACTCTACCTTGGTTTAATGGATAAGATAGTGTCACGTTGCATGTAAAAAAAAAAGCAAAGGCTAGAATCCTTGCAAGTGTAGATACAATTACCATATATAATTCCAATTGGCATGAGTCATTCTCCAAGGAAATTAAATTCGATAATACGGCGTATTCGTGGTTTGATATCTAAATAAAAATAATACGTATTTATAAACACACACACCCATATATACAATATATATACATATATAACTATAAATATATATATGTATATTTATATATATGTATATATATAAATATATATATATACACAGTATATATATATATATATATATATATATATATATATATATATAAAATATGTGTATACATATATACTGTATATATAAACTTGCATATTTATAATATATGCATATTTCTATTTACACATGCATGCTTATATAGTCTATATAAATACATAAACACACACACACACACACACACACACACACACATATATATATATATATATATATATATATATACATATATATATATCTGCGTGTGTTTAAATAGTAACTACCATCAAGTCTTCATTTTTCCTTTCGTTGTTTTATATATATATATATCATATATATATATATATATATATATATATATATATATATATATATATATATATTAACTTATGCATTAGAAACTTAAAGCCTTAGAATATAAGCTAGTTACAACTCAAGGAGCTATTGAAAAACAATGATAGGAATAACCCCAAGAGAGAGAAAAAGGGCAACATAGATACGAAAGCAAACTAAAGTAGAGGATATTCTAACATGTAAGAAAAATAAATGTGCAGGTACAGCACATATAATGAGAATGGCAGATATTAGAGGAATATTAAGAATAACAGAATGGGTCCTAGATATTGCAAAAGAAGCAGGGGTGGGAAGAGAAAACGATGGATCGACGAACTTGCGAGTATGGATTGGCATAGAAAATCCATAAACAGCCAGGAGGGGAAGAACATGTCTCAGACCTTTGTCCTACGGTAGACTAGTTATAGCTGATGATGATATATATTGTATATATAAAGGTAAGTATGTGTATATATTCTATATACACATATATATGTAAATCAAGTTTACGAAGGAACGATAAAACGGCCTATTAAAGAACGGTCTGGAAAAGCATAGGAAGGAGGAGAATGCCTAAGTTTAACAAACTCTGCCTGGTGATTTTCAATTCTTACACATAATAAACTGTAAGAACAGACTACATCATAAGCAGTAACGTAAAAGTTCCTAAAGAAGAGTGTTAATGAAAAGTGATAAACCACCACGTAGAACAAAAGATTACGTTTATATATATATATATATATATATATATATATATATATATATATATATCTACCTATCTATCTATCTATATATATATATATATATATATATATATATATATATGTATATATATATAAATTTATATATCTATACATATCAGATTTGTCACTAACAGACACATTTTCATACTTTTAAGTCAAATTTCCTTTTAATATCGAATTCAACCCAGTCTCGGCATCACAGGGTCAAGAATGAAATCGTTGTATGATAAGTATTTATAGCAGTTAGCTGGGTGGTCTAAATCAACTGTTAGCTTTATCTCGATCCTGAGGCATAGGTTCGAATCCTGGCTAGGCAGAAGTATTTATCATAAAATAAACTTATTTTTGGGCCGGTCTTTTATCCCGAAGCAGTGAATTAAGCATTAAAAGCTATCTGGGGGCTTAATATATTTATATACAGTATACTGTATATACCTTAACGTGGTGAAAAGTTTTGTGTATTGCCATGATCAGCAAAGCTGTAGTAGCCAGGGTCACCCATACAAAGTTGTTTACTATGAACGATCAGCCTAATGATTTCCACCATCACCAGCGTGGTGATGAAAATAGCTAAACCTCAGACATGACTAAGGACACATATCGGAGCCCTTTGTCCTGCGGTCGCCTAGACATGGCTGCATTTGTTGTTGTTGTTATTGATTTTTATGTGTGTGGGCAACTGTGAGTTTATATAAACATGTATAGGAATACATGAAAACATATGATAAAATTTAGGACAGACAAACCATTTCTGAACTAAAAAAATAAAAGCGCGAATGTAAAATTTCAGGTCTGGACCGAAATCTTAGTGTATCATCAATAGACACCCATACCTTGTAAGTGAACTCTGCTTCACAGCGAACGGTATAAATAACCTTGAAAAATGAGCATTATCATTAAATAATAAGTGCATCAAGACTTACATTAGTAGCGAGAATCCTTTCGATTTTTTTATAACATGGAAACAAATGTGACCATATATTTGAAAATCTGGTCTTATCACACTAACTACAGTGTATACATAAAAAAGAAACAAATGATATTGTTGTCAACATATCTCCGTCCTTTTCATTTTTTTCCCATACACAGTACTCCCTAGAACTAATCTATCTCCCACTCCCTACTCCCTCCCCTTTCATCTCAAGCTTCTTCCTCTAGTATAACAACCTCCCCTCCCCCCTTCCATAACATCTTCAGCAAGAGCCTCGCGGTCATCAAGTGGGGATTGGACCTGGTTATGAGTGATGGATGATACACGAGACGGACGAAGAAAGAGGTGTGAGGAAAGGGGAAAGGGGAAAGGGGAGAGCCAAGGGCCAGAGAGAAAGACACAGAATTAAATAAGAAAAAAAAAACGGTAACGTCTACTGAGATGAGAAAAGAAAAACCTCTGAGGTACTTTGATAAGTAGACTTACAAACTTGAAAGATTCGTATAAATTAAACTACAGAAGAGGATAACTATTAACGTGATTAAATAGAAGAAAGGCTTATGATGGGATGCTTGTTATATGACTAAATTGCGAGTTGATCCAACAGGACTAAATACCCAACAGTCTATCTCCTCATTATCCCCATAGTATCATCTTAGAACTGATGATCCGAAAGCGTAAAATACCATTGCTAATTTTCGGCATGACGTTGCTGCCAAACCATCTCCCCGATATAATAAAGGAAAAGTGTCTGGATATATATATATATATATATATATATATATATATATATATATATATATATATATATATATATATATGTGTGTGTGTGTGTGTGTGTGTGTTTCAGTCACGCTCAACGGGCGGGACTGTTTTACCCCACCCCTCGGATGAGGAAAGGTCTGGTGAGAGGGGCTATCCCGAGGGGTACACTCGGAAATTACAATCTCCAACAAATTGCCGAAACTGCCGTGAAGTAGTCAGTAAAAGGGGAGGGGGGGAGGAAAGGTTGAATCTATGTGTGTGTGTGCGCGCGCGCGAGTGCTTGCATATCTATCTAAATAATGGTCCGTCATTTTTGACGGGTCCCGGGCACACAGCATCGCTTCCAAGAAAAACCATACCCCAGGGACTCAAGTCTATAAAAAATATATCGCGTTCAGGTAATCTAATTTTATTCCTTATGATTCCAAATATCATATAAAAGGAAGTTCAAATCATGTCATCTTCTCTCGGAACTATATTATATTCGAAGACTCTTAACTGCCTACCTTTCAAGGTAACGATGCTAAACAGTCTCTGCTAGTCATGCTTACCATCTTTTCTACGACTTGATATATCTGTTAATATCTTATTCTTGTTAAATACTAGAGTTGTATCATTCTTTAGAGACTCTTATAACAGACATTCTAACAGCCATTGTCCCAATTTTTCAACTGTACACAAGTCCCATTCCTTCTCATAATACTTCCTGTTTTGGGCTCCCTTCTACTGAGGTCAGGAAGAGAATCTCTCTTTACTCTTCCAACCACATAACAAGAAAACCACCCTTTTAGACACAGACACTTTCTTCGCGATTAGGTTCGCTAATGTTTTTCCTTTTTACTCTCTCCCACTAGACAAGGCAAGATATGGGAATTTTGGTTTGTCTGCTCCATCAGTTCTTCATAAAATATTAAATAATCAAAAATACGGTCATATATAACTTAAAATCAAGAGAAAGCCTTCCATTTAATCTACACCAAATTCTTTTAAGCGTCGTTCGGTAGAGAATCGGAATTTACACATTCTGTAATTCACATTACGAAATACACAAAAGATTCCAAGTGACATGTAACGGGAAGTAAAATAATACTGTAAGTTAAGTGGAACTCCTTCTATGACTATTTTTCCAGAGTTACGCATGTATTTTCCTTTGGGGGAGGGGGGATTTTTTTACATTCTTGTGACCTCACAATCCAAAAAAATGTCTCAGTCCTAGTTCATTGCGTCAGATAATTAGGAAACCATTTATTTGCCAACATTACTACGGCATTTATTCCTGACAACTATTTACAAGACATTTTAGAGAGAGAGAGAGAGAGAGAGAGAGAGAGAGAGAGAGAGAGAGAGAGAGAGAGAGAGAGAGAGCGTAAAATCGTTAAGAAATTATACTAAAACTATTAACTTGCATATACAAAAATCAACGGCCCAACTACGTCACACATAAATCATAAGCAAAAAGTGTCAGAAACAGGTTCCAGTTAACATTTATTGCTCTAAAGTAGCATTAAAAAGATAGACAACACTTGATAGGGCATATAAAAGGGGTGAATTGAGGTTCTGTCTGAAGTTCTAATTTGAAAGCTTAACCATCAAAATACAGCCAAAAAGACGAACGACCTATTGCCTTTTACTTTTTGAAATAGGAGTGAGCAATAAATCCTGTACTTTCAGTTTATATTGCCTTCAGTACTGAATAAAAGAGTAAAACATTCCTATAATCCTTGCCACCTAAGCAAATGGACTTGGCACACCTCAAGTATGGCAGTACTGTACTTCGGTACTTAGGTTTTGTTGGCCGAGTGGTAGAACCATTGGGTTTCAAATTGGAGTCTAAAATCAATGTGAGGTATAATAATAATAATAATAATAATAATAATAATAATGATAATAATAATAATAAAAATAATAATAATTATAATAATAATAATAATAATAATAATATTAATAATAAAATAATAAAATAATAATAATAATAATAATAATAATAATAATAATAATAATTACATTACATTACTACACTACTATCTTTATTGCTGGCAGACTCCGATTGCATGAAGATTGCATGAAAGATTGCTGGGGAATCTCTCTTCTAAGATAATGAAGAACGATGTTGAATAAGAGCGAGAAAAAATATAGACATGAATAGTTATGTAGAATGTATATATGAATAGCTTATGTAGTAAATGTGGCATGAGAAAAGTTGAAAATTCTGGAGAATAGCTTTAGTAGTTAAAAGGCTAGAGGAGATGAAAGAACGGATAAAGCACTTTGAGATCACTTGATCATGTGGAAAGAGTGAAGAAAGATAAGTCGGCGAAAAGTTTAGGAGGTAGGAAGAGAGGTAGGCAAATGAAGAGCAGGATAGATGGATAGTAAGAGAAGCACGTCACCCAGGAACGAGTTTGGATGAAATAGCGGTGAATGGTACAGTGTGTATAAGTGGGTTCGACAGACTGTTGTTGGATTTGCTGTTTATGTTAGGTTTATGGAAAGTATAATCATGCTTTTTTTACCAAAGGGTTCTACGATTAAGCGATCAAAACAAGGCTTTCAGTGACTGAGGAGCTATTAATTTATCGGCTATTGTGGTTCTCAATAGCTGCCTCAACACAGCAAGTGATTATTATTTGAGTTATTATGATAACGGTCGCGAAGATCAAGCTAAATAAAGATGAAGATGTAAATAAAATTTTTGAAGATGAATAAAATTTTTGAAGAGTAAAATAAAATTTTGGAAGAAGATGAAAAGTAAAATAAAATTTTGGAAGATGAAGACCTAAAAAAAAACATTTTGGAAGATGAAGATGAAAATATCATTTTGAAAGAGGTCAATATTAATGATTAGGAAAATAAGTCTGCCAAGTGTGAAAAGTCTTTAAAGAGAGTCAATCAGTTCTAACTAAGCTTTAAATATTTCTTGAGGAAGTTATCCATCGTCAATGAGTAGTCGCTCGTCTTCATATCATTACCACGCATCATCTCAGACATTCCTCGCCACCAAGTTCATTTTTCACTTTCTTCCCGCGCGCTAAGAGGAAGATTTAAGAAGGAAAAAACATAAGGGGAAAAAGTCAAGCGTAGAAGAGAGAGAGAGAGAGAGAGAGAGAGAGAGAGAGAGAGAGAGAGAGAGAGAGAGAGAGAGAGAGGAGGGGGTGCAAAAGGATTAAGTATAACAAATGAATTGTTTGGTTCCCGGCTTGTCCTAAAATCTCCTCAGGCTGCTGCGACGATACTTTCTTTGCCTTTACTCTTTTTTTTTTTCATCAAGTCTTTAGCAGCAAGTTTGTCTTCTCTTCCTCATTGTATACCCACCTATATATATATATATATATATATATATATATATATATATATATACACACATACATATACACACACATATATATATATATATATATATATATATATACATACATATATATATATATATAGATATATATAGATATATATGTGTGTGTGTGTGTGTGCGTCTGCGTATAAGTATGAAACATATTAGCATACAAAGAAAGTTTAAACAACCGCACCAAGATATTGTGATAATGATAAAAATGATTAATGACATAAAAAGAGTATGAATAAAGGTAGTAAACCATAGCATAGTAGCGACCGGTTACACAATACGACTGACTAAAAGGTGCTAGAGATTTACTCCCTAAAAATTTCCAGGAACAAACAAGAGCACCTGGAAAAAATATATATATAATTGTAGGGCAGAAAATATAGAGGATACATATTTACTAGGAAATAATTGGACAATGCAACAGTAAAAAATGAAAGAAAGAAAAGTAATAGTAACATACAGTATATGAAAATTGCTAAAAAATAGATGTTGGATAATCAGTCCAAGATACACATGAGGTCATCGGTAATATAGAAAGAGAGAATAAAAGCACAAGCCAGTCTCATATTCCATTATTTTTTGTTTGCATGAAATCTTACTATCATTTCCTTATTATCCTACTCGTTATGGGCCACAGAATGACGATGTCTCTAAATCTAAGCAGTCAGCTGTGTTTTCAAGACATAAAAAGTCATTACGAGCATCAATAACAAGTGTCATGGTCTCCTAGGTAAATCAGCTCGATGTTATCATATGTAATATCTACGGCAACACACTGACAGAAGGCAATTCTTGTAACTGCACTAAGATTACAAAACATAAGTAGGCCTATCTATGAGATCATTCATAATACGAAAATTCACGTACAATTCATGTGTTTCCCAATGAATTAATTCATGTACAATTCATGTGTCTCCCAGTTAATTAATTCATGTATTTCCCAATGAATTAATTCATGTACAATTCATGTGTCTCCCAATGAATTAATTCATGTTTCCCAATAAATTAATTCTTGTGGAATTCATGGGTTTCCCGATGAATTAATATTGACTTTCAGGGTCTTGATATCAGAGAGCATTATGTCAAATTCGTCTGCAAACCTACGACACCTACGCCCAGGTATTGAGTAGTTGCTGGAGACTTGGAACTGATGGAGAGCTCAGAACCATATCGGCGTAGCAGAGGATGTTTATTGGTAATATGACGATGGTCATCACAGTGATAGTGCATCCCATTGGATTTGAGTGAGTTCTGTTTAACGTTCAGCCAATTTGCATCTGTACTGAGATGCAGTGAGAGACCGCTTTCATTCCAAGGAGAAACTAAGTTATGTAACAATCCGTTATTTCATTTGTAGCTATTATTGTAGGAAGTAACTTCGATATAAAGAATATATATATATATATATATATATATATATATATATATATATATATATATATATATATATATATATGTGTGTGTGTGTGTGTGTGTGTCTGTGTGTGCGTGTATATATATATATATATATATATATATACATATATATATATATATATATATATATATATATATGTATATATATATATATATATATATATATATATATATATATATTACTTAGATCATCAAACTACGAAGTTCAGAGGTCAACGTAATACGTTGATCGTCTGTTTGAATGAAGTTTGGAGAATATTCAAATAAAGGTTAAAAGGAGATTAGATTTCCTTTCGTCAAAATCGAGAATGAATCAAGAGACTAAGGCTGTATTGAATGTTGGTCATTAACGATTGAAAATAATCTATTTCGATGAAACACAAGAAACAGCGCTTAAAATCAAAGCTACTTATAAAGCGAAATCAAAACCAGTCATCGTCGACCATATGGTTGGAGTAATTTGGCGTTGGCGGAGTTTTGCACACAGGATGGGAGCGCCTCCTTGTTTCCCTTTGCTTTTAATCTTCCCATAAGTCTCTTTTCCCCTTCGCTTGGTTGGCGGCCATCATTAATATCAGTAATTCGTTCCTCCCCTATGTGGCCTTGGCTGCTTAAAGCAACCGATATTGGCGGTAGTGATCCTGTTATAGATTTTCTTTGTATCACTTTCCATTTATTTTGCCTAGGCTCCACAAAAGGTTTTTAACCCATTTTGAAAAATGAAAAAAAGGTGCATGTTTCTCTTTACCCTTTTATGTAATGAAAAACATTAGATAAACAGATTTCTAATTTAATCTGATCCTGCTGTAGGTAACTTCCATATGGTGTCTATCTTACAAAAGAACTCATTGATTTTTTTTTATTACTTTTGTCATCTTGACAAATTTTCAAAAATTTTACTGTATATTCACCATGGAAGAAGTGATTGCCATATTTATCAATAATATTAAATTCGCCTCAAATTTCCCATAATTTAAAGTTCCAAATAGATCTGAAATTTCCCTCTACTGTCTACATTTTAATCGGTTAAGAAATAAAATAATTAGTTACTAGCCACTTAAGACTATCATTAAAATTAGACGTTTCTTGTGGCTTTATGGTATTATAACTGAAATAAAAATTCAATCTCTCCACTTTGTAGGAATATCTACGATATTTTTTCCATCATTTTATATGAATTACTTTAACAAATGCTCGTTTCAATTTTGAAAAACAATCGTATTAACATCAGTTAACAGAATGAAATGAATGAATCACCTAATCCACCTGGAATAAAACAGATCTAAGATATTTTTATCATTCTCGTCTTTCGCAATATTCAACTCAGCCTCCGTTTTATTTGCTCTCTCTCTCTCTCTCTCTCTCTCTCTCTCTCTCTCTCTCTCTCTCTCTCTCTCTCTCTCTCTCTCTCCTACCTCCACTACCACCCACCACGCCCATCCCAACCCCTCAAACCGCTTGATCCCTCTTTCGCACTCCTTCCCCTCTCTGCAGAGATTTGGGCGCCGACAAGTGGGCGGCGACGTTGACCGATGAAGACAACGAGGCACTGGAGGAAAAACTAGTCGGGGAAAAAAGGAAACTCTTAAAAAGAAAAAAAAAATTTGGGGGGTCGTCCACTTGTTAGCAGCTGAGCATAGTGGAGATGTCACGCTCTGCCTCTGCCGCTTCTCAGCTGATGGATGATGCTCTAGGGACTCGACGTTGAAATGAGAGAGAGAGAGAGAGAGAGAGAGAGAGAGAGAGAGAGAGAGAGAGATGGCAAAGAAACTATCAGAAAAGAAAAAACATGATGCAATTGCAGAAACATAACAAGAAGACTTAAATACACAATCTACAACGATTATTTCGCGATGGAAATTTCTACATCGTTTCTGATAATCATATATTAATCATAAGTTAATTAAGGGTAATTCTTTCAATTGAGTGCTTTCCATCTTTTTTAAAGCAAGAAAGAAAATAATCTAGCAAGCAATCAACTAGTAAAAAAATCACTTCATAATACATGGGGAAAATCATAACAAGGAAACTATTACATTAAATTATATTACATTTGGCGAATAAAATTTTGCAGGAATAATACCGAAAATGTAAGAGAGGAGAGAGAGAGAGAGAGAGAGAGAGAGAGAGAGAGAGAGAGAGAGAGAGAGAGAGAGATCATGGTACGATTGTAGATTTGTTCCCTTTATTTACATTTTCAATTTCTTTGTTTTCTAAACAAGAGGAGAAAGTTTTCCTGTAAATCGTTTCTCCCATCTGCACACAGCTCTCTCCTCCTCTTCTTTCTCTTCCTCTTCCTCCTGCTCCTCCATTTCCCGATCTTCGTCCTCCTTTTGGGCAGTGTTTCTTACCCCAGTCACGCGCGGGTGGCTGACAAGTCAAAGCTGCGAACTAACGGTTGTCAAGACTAATGGTTGGTTTAATCTGAGGTAATGGCTTTGTTCTCTCCAGCCACACTTCAACATTTTCACGCCATCTTCCTCCTCCCCCCCCCCCCCTCCCCCTCCTCCTCCTCCTCCTCCTCACTCCTCTTCCAAACCCCTTTTCCTTACCATTTCCCCTCCCTACCCTACCCCCGCCAATGTCCATCCCTCCTACCCACCAAGATCTTTTCAACAGCACCTCCCACGTCTTTAGCATCTCCCTCTATCCCCAAGGACCTAAGGCCCGGGGAGACCTAATCCCATGACCGATATTTTATCCTAACCTAAAACCCACTCAAGAAACAATGATCTCCATGAGCTTCATAGAGGGCGCTTTCGTCTACAATTAAACCTAATTAGACAATTAGCACACATTTAAGCGTCAAAGTCCTTTACATTATTGATAATGATCCTTTTCATATTAAATAATAAACACAATAATATATTTACAGCAGAGAAAATCAATGTAATTCATTGAAAATTTTTTAAATGTTCAAATAAAAATAAGATGTATTTTGAATAAATTACGGTGAAATTATATTGATATACAGATATACTTGAATAAATTACAATAATTTGAAAACAAAAGACAAACAAATGGAAGAAGTGATAATGATGGTAATGCATAAAATTGTTGCTAGGTTACAGAAAATTAATCCAACAAATAACGTAAGAATGCAAGAAAGAATTTAATTGTCCCTTTATTCTGATAAAAATTTCTAAACCATATATTTAAAATATCACCAAACTAAAACAAATAACAGCCTCTATAATTAGGAACAAAACTGACCGAAGTTAGATGTCATCTTGCAAATAGAACTTTGTGATCCGTTCCAAATCAGTTGTCCCTTTAGTTTTATGCTAATTCTTTACACATATACACTCATGAGTGAAGAAAGAAAAATAGGTGGTTTTTGTGAAAGGGGGCACGGAATAAAAATATTGTAACAGTAAAATTATAAGTTTCTTCAAAGACAAAATCCAAAATAAAAATTCATTAAGGAAGAGCATGGAAACGACAGACTTGGTTTTCTTTTGCAAATGATACAATAAGTGGTAGGTCTATCCTTGACTTGCCAGTACCAAAACACACACATACAATTACACACACACACACACACACACACACACACACACACACACACGCACACATATATATATATATATATATATATATATATATATATATTATATATATATCATATTATTATTACTATTACTAGCTAAGCTACAACCCTAGTAGTTGGAAAAGCAGGACGCTGTAAGCCCCAGGGCTCCAATAAGGAAAATAGCCCATTGAGGAAGGGAAATAAACAGATAAAATGGTGTGACTGAGTGTAACCATTTAAATATATATATATATATATATATATATATATATATATACACACATATATACACAGTATATATATATATATATATATATATATATATATATATATATATATATGTATATATATACACACATATATATACATATATATATATTTATATATATATATGTAAATATATACACACATATATATGCATATATATATATATATATATATATATATATATATATATATATATATATATATATATATATAAATATATATATATACAGTATATATATATATATATATATATAGAGAGAGAGAGAGAGAGAGAGAGAGAGAGAGAGAGAGAGAGAAGAGAGAGAGAGAGAGAGAGAGAGAGAGAGAGAGAGAGAGAGAGAGAGAAAGAGAGAGAGAGAGAGAAATGTAATGGAGGGAAACATAAATTCTTTAAACTAGTAAATTTTTGGTCCATTGTTAAATAGACAGAAATATTATATGAAATTTCTATTTTATATTCCTAATTTTACATCCCTATAGAAGATAAGTTCTTAATGGCGAAAGACATAATAGAAAAAAACGCAAAAATTTCTCCTATTTCAGTAAGGCATGAAAAGAGACAAAGCAGCAGTAGAAAACGGCCTAACAATTGATTACATAATAGATGGAGGAGATTTCACAGATGTAAAACTCACTGAACTCAAACACCAAATGTCTGCAAGAATGCTCTATACCTAAAGCTTAAAAAAACTTTATCATTATATTAGTTCACAAAAAGGAATACACAAATATCTAAAAAATAACCACCCAAAAAGTTTACCCTCAGTAATATAAACTATTCACAAAGATCATAATACGCCAAATAGAAAGACTTTAATCAATCAAGAGAGCAGGCAGGCTTTAGAAGTCGGTATTCAACAACTGACCATATCCAGGTAATCAACCTGCTAATGGGAAAAACAATAGAATATAAAACACTAAGTACGTCATTTATAGATTATGAGAAAACTTTCGATTTAGTAAAAACTTCAGTAGTAATGAAATCCCTTCTAAGACAAGGAATAGATGAATCTTATGTTAGAACGCCTGAAGATATCAATATGTTAAGTACAGAAATCCTCAAGCTACATGAAGATAGTGAGGAAATTCCGATAGCAAAAGGAGATAGCCAGGGAGACTACATCTCTCCTAAATTATTCACAGCGTGGCTAGAAATTATAAAGAAATTAGATTGGGAAAGTCTAGGAATTAACATTAATGAGGAATACTTAAGATTTGCATATGACCTAGTTTTATTTAGTGAATTATGGGAGGAATTACAAAAGATTACAGAAGATTTGAATAGAGAAAGCAGAAAAGTAGAACTAAAAATGAAAATAAATGAGTCGAATCCCAGGTAGAGGAAGTGTGTATTTAGAGATCTTATAGAATGTGGACAGTTTAAAAGAACAGCAGCTAAATGTCAAAATGAATGGACGAGATTAGTTTACGGATGGTTGTGGAAGTACGGACGGTAATTGATTGATAGGTTCAAGAATGGAAAGACACTGCGAGATGATGATGTATAATGGTTATTGAGTCGTTGATGAAGGGTTAAGGCAAATCAGGATGAGGGGAAGACTGTAAAATTAAGGGTGGAATGAATAATGATTTCTCTGCACAGTAAGAATTATACCGTTGAGGCCTAATATTACTCGGAAAATGCACAAGATGGTTAGGCTGAGAAGCTAAAATAGGTGATAAACCGATTAGTTAAGGATTAACAGGGTTGAGTTCAGATATGAATGGTGGTGTATGGATAAAGTGTTTAGCTTCGGATAAGTTATACGAGAAATTTTAATTAAAATGAGAAGCTTTATAGTGTAAACGAACTAATACAATTATGATGCAATTGATACAGGAAATAAAACCTGTACGTAAAGCAGTTTTGCCGAGAATCTGAAAGTACACATCTTAAAACCGATTTCATAAAAACAACATAAAATATGCAAGTGATAAGGCTTATAAAAAGAAATAGAAAAATGTCACTCTTTAAGAGACAAAGAGGTTTACTAAAATATCCGTAACAGTATACACACATACAATACACAGTGTACCTCTACAGTAAAATGGAAGAAATTCTAGATTAAGAAAAGAAACATATTGCAATTACAGATAAAGAAAGCAAGTATAATTTTTTTTCTTTACATTTTTCCTAAAACGGACTAAAATAAATTCTGGATGAAGGCTGCATTCAGACAATTTATTCCAGATTGTAGGTGATCATTTCAAGTGAAGCCTAAGGTTATGAGTACCACCAGAATTTAAATAAATAAATAACTCTATAAAAAAAGAGATAACTCATGAAACCGTGGATTACCAAGATTAAATTGCGATTCATATATATCATAATTTCCACAAAAGTGATTTACATACACTTGGACCACTTAATAGCTCATCAATTTAAAGTGAAAACCCATAATAAATCAGTACGCAATAGACAATGATGAAAATCCCATTTAGAGTACGAAAATCTTATAATTTTCTCAAAATCACATTATCGAATCTTAGCATTTTATAGTTCAACTTTATAATTATAACTGATAAATATAACTTGAAATGAAAATCATGACATAACTAATGAAAAATGACGTTATGACACTTGACAGAGGCAGAGGTAGATATTGAAAAAAAAAAAAAAAAATGGACGATTACCATGAATAATTAGTTATATGCCAAAGTTTAATGGGTGGAGATTTCGGGGGAATTATCATAAAATTATTACTAAAACTGATTAAAAGAATAATCAAATTTATTCATTACAACGCTTCACTTTTCTGTATAGGAAAGGAAGTAAGTGTCTTTAATGAAGGACACTGGGACAATATAGCATCTTCGTGTAATGATGTACTTTCCTAACTCAAGGATGCTACAACGACATAATTCATATTCTTAATTATAAATGGGTAACCAAGCAGCATACATAAGAATAAAGGAAACTTGAAACTATTGCATGAAATATACATAAACAATTAAACTGAAAAAAATGCATATTATTTTTGTATACACAGCAGAGCAATCAATGCATATTGTCATTGCATTTAACGCAGACATTTCGTGTTTTTTTTAACCAATAGTTCCTTTGGCAATGTCTTTGCTATTTTTTCCTTCTTTGCAATTACATGACCATTTTTATCATCGTTTCAGTAAGCTACTTCCGTAGATGGGCCAGGTCTCCCATCTATATCTAATAACTTTTAGATACAGCTTACATTGCGCTTCTTAAACTTACCACATTAACATATTCATTTCCTTCGTTTAGGAATCTATAAATTATCTATGGCTTAACTACAATAATAACTAATATACAAATGAAAAGAGGCCATTATTACTTCTTTCCACATATGTTGCATATTTTCCTGCCACACAGACGGTGATCTACAACGACCACATGGACAGTGGAATTGTTCATTGTAGTTATTAAAAGGAGATTTATCAGCCAATAAGTCAAACGCGACTCTTACAGAGCTGGAAAAACGTAATATATATAAAATTTGATAAACTAAAAGAAGTAATTATACAGTAAATGAGATAAAATATTAATCAATACATAAATTTCAATGATTAACAGAAATTTAATCTTTTTTATAAAACTTCTAAAGAACAGAGAAACTTTTAGAATCCGATTAAATGTCAAACAAACATTTTTGACCAATGCATGAATATCTCTGTCTTCTAAAAACTTCATAGTCACAAAGAAATATTATACAGTTAAAATAGGGTTGGTTTCGTATGACCAATACGCAATCTTGCTAAGATTACTTCTGTCAGTTTATCTTTCGGTTCTGATGATTCCAAATGAGAATTAATTGGTTTACTTGCTTTAATTCATTATTATCTTATTCATTTTTCCAAATACTTTATCTATTTGATACTATGAAATTCTTTAGGGTGAATACAAAATCCTTAACGGAGAGTTAATGTCATGTCGTAAATCTATTGCTGATTAAGCGACAGCATCTGCTTTTTCATTATAAACAACTCTAACACTTGCAGGAATCCAGCATATTTCAAAATTCACCCATTGGTAATATAATTTGTAAAGGAGCTCTTATATTGTAATAACATTTGGTTATTTGTGTAATCTTTCAGGGTTCTATTACACTTCTTGAATCAGAATAAATAACAAACTTAAAGATTCACACTGACGTTTCACTAAGTAATGAGAGCTGATTCATTTTGTCTTAGGATACTCAGCCAGCACCCATTGAGGATTTAGAGCCATCAAGTGTATATATGGCAGAATGAGGTCATTTCCTTTGAGTATGTTCCAAGGCATGTTGTTTATGGCGACGCGGAGTGTAGTTATATTTTTTGATAAATGATAAAGCTGAGACCATATTTTTTTTTCTTTATGGTTAAGGTGGAGGAAAGAGGGATGGTTGAATAAGGTTCATTCTGATGTTTCTAGATGGTAATAGCCTATTTGCTTTTATTAGGAATGGTAGTTCACCATTGTTTATAAATATATCGCTTTGGTTGAAGAGCTTATTTGTTAGAGAATTGGTGGATAGGATCTTTAATGCAATTCACATTGTTACAAAACCTCTCTGTAAGGACAAAAGTGGATCCCAACTTTCCTAGTAGCTCCAGTTCCTGGTCCATATACTGGGCTACCATAATCTATCCTTCAGTAGATTAATACTTTATAGATCATCAGTAAGGCTGATCTCTTTACATCTCATTTTGTATGAGACAACTTCATCATCATATTGAGAGCATTACTACATTCAGATTTGATGCAAGATATATGTGATTTTCAATTGAGGTGAACATCAAATATTAGTCCCAACATTTTCTTATTAAGTCGAAAAATATAACTTTTGACTCTTGACCTTTTTGACAGGTTCAGTGGTATCAAAGTTTGTTCTGACACCCACCCACACGCTTATTGTCAGAACGCTGGTTATGAAAAAAAGTCTTTGTTGATGCTGAACATATAGTCATTAGACGCTTTATTATACTTTTTTTCTCCTGACTCTTCCAGTGCCTTTATGCTTGAGATTACTAAGATCATCAACGCAAATAATACCCTGTGAAACATCTACCAAAGAAAACTGAATGTGAATTAAGATCTATTAGTCTCTAACAACTTCAAGATGACATTTATTTTAAGTAACTTGGCTTCATCATTCACATCATTAGATTTTTTACCAAAATACAAATCAAAATTATAGAAATAGCTAGAAACTACACCCAAGCCCAGATTTTACAGTTACCCCTGATTACCTAGCCTCTAATGAATTTCTTTAGAGAGTTATGGCTATAATATTTAATAATCAACTCTTCTACTACAAAGTAATTTTCAAATATGCCAAATTTTATCATTATTTCCCTAACCCTTAAAAAAAGACACCGTACCTTGAATCCTTTGTCATGTTTACTGATCATGACATCATAAATTTAGCAAAAAAAAAAGTTATCATACTTTTCAGATGATAATGGCGATTTAATAGCACAGTTAACCTACTGATCTGGATCCTAAAATCTTTGTCATTATACCAATAATCTCTCTCGGAAGGTACTTTGTTGTATTTGGAAAACAAGAGTATTCCAATAAAAAAAATTAATTCAACCCATACTGAATGTAAAATCGAATCTGCTTTTACATCAAATTTTATGCTTATTTGAAGACAGTGTCCTTATTTCGTCCTCTCTATGCCTACTGCTCTACATGAGTATAATACAGGGCAGGAAAATATATTGCATTTTAGGTTTCTTACATTCGACATACTCCTAAAAGTTCATATTTATTTGATAAACAAATTGACACGATTTTTAGACCCAAGTAGACTAATTATATGTCAATTAAACATATATTATTATTGATTACATCGCGTTGTTATTTGTCTAGAATTTACCTCAAATGAGGACAGATAATGAGAGAAGATAATAAAAGGGAAGAAAGTTTCTCTTTTCATGTATTACAAATAACAGACCATAGCTGGGTTTCACAGCGAAAATCAAATACTGAAACAAAATCGGAATAATTGGTGTCAACGACAGCAGACCTTGTGGAGGAATTCCGTAAATGTACATAATGAATTGATAACTATAGCAAAGCTATAACAAGACTGGCTATGTTTCAAGACGCACTCTGAAATACTGGTAATGAAAGGATGCAACGTCTCAT
This sequence comes from Palaemon carinicauda, assembly GCF_036898095.1. Taxonomy (NCBI): domain Eukaryota; kingdom Metazoa; phylum Arthropoda; class Malacostraca; order Decapoda; family Palaemonidae; genus Palaemon; species Palaemon carinicauda. The sequence continues at coordinate 49,278,932 of NC_090764.1, forward strand.
AAGGGAGGTTAAAACGTATGCCTTCAGCACTGCAAAATTAACGGCTTAATTGCAATCTAGATAAACAAGAATTATTTGTGTCCGAAGGCTGCTCTGACCATAAACAATCTTCGGCATTCCTTGTTTAAAGGGATCGGTTGGGGGAAGGGAACTTGGAGCAAAAATAAAGGGTTCAGTTATTCTATATTTTAGCTCTCAACTTGATATACAAGTATTGCATCTCATAGCTGTACAAACAAAAATTTATTTGCAAAAGCAGAGGTTATCAGATCAAATCCTATATACGCATCTACAGATGCAACCCATACATACTATTATATATATATACACACATATATATATATATATATATATATATATATATATATATATATATATATATATATATATATATATATTTGTATGTAAGCGTTTGTCTAATCCATGGCAAATAAACTGTGTTGGTTAATACCCCTTTTAACATCCAATACGTGTGTATACCTATATAGGTATACACACATACACATGCATATACAGTATATATACACACATATAAATATATATACAGTATATATTATCATATGATGATGGCTCCTGTGTCTGGGCGCCAAAAATATATTAAACTATGGCTCGTGACTGGAAACCGAACATATGATATAATATATGTTACGACTGGCATACTCACTTGTTTGCTTTTACATTAAAACTGTTGCACTTTAAAACATTAATACACAAATTCCGAGACAGTTAAATAACTCCCAGACAGCAGTGTATAAAACACTGAATATCCAAAGGCCTCTTAAGCACACCCAAAACTAAACTGGGTGATTATTATTACGAATAAACTTACTAAGGTTCATTAACAGGATAGGAGCATAACTCCTAAACAATAGTGATTGAAATAATACACTCTTTACAAAAATAAATATATTCTATATAAATCACAACACTTTGAACAGAATTTCCATAATAACAAAATAATTCACTCAAAATATTAAGTCTGTACAAAACTTGGATTACGACAAAAATGTTACGATCTGAATAATCCTTAGACTAAGAAAAAACAAATAACACTTACGAAAATTAACAATCACTTGTTTCACTTGGAATTAAATCTGAGTACAATACTCAGGTTTGACACTTAATGAAAAATAGATAACCAGATCACAATACAAATACCTAACCTTCCTACAGGGCCGTTTACAAAAACTCAAAGAGAATTTTTATAACTACTCACTACACACGAAATATGCGGGGGCACAAAATCCATTTGGAGAGGACACAATAAAGGTACTGAACACTTTTAAAACAATACTCTGAGCTGAGAGGTGAGATGGTGATCTTAAGGATGGATTTTTCTATCTATCTATCTAACCCTAATGTCACCTTTATATATAAAATCTAGCTACTTCCAGAAACTTCCCAGAGATTTGGGAAGCGTGGGGGTCCGTGCATAAGCGTCAGTTACCAAGTATTGCTCTCGAACGCTTAGTCACGCAACAGGGAGATGAATTCTCTCGGTCAGCTAGCTCCGTCCACCCTTTGTCCCCCAAATGAAAAAAAGATAACATCCTATCACTAGGCCCTTCATGAAATTTCCAAAGCACACGGTAATGCGTATTCTCTCTCAAATATGGCGCAATACCTTATAAAAATAAAAAAGAACATTACATAAACCCTTGTTCCTATCGTGTATGATCACATAACACTCTCAAACAGTTTACGTAAGACTTCACAATAAAAATAAAAGTAAATTCTTAAAAATAACGTAAATTTATATATACTTGAATAAAGAAACAATAAAATTAACGACGAAGATCTTACGTAATTTACACGATAGACTTGAATCTACACGAGGAGAACACATCTTAAGAGCTGACTAACCTTTCATCAATGCACAAATAAAATATAAATAAAATCATTAATAAACTACTGTAATTACAACTGCACTAGCCCAGCTTCGTAAGAATATAAATATATGGTTGCATGTGATCCATAGAAAACCAACTGTACTATTTGCTGCCCTTTTAACATCCACTTGTGCAATGTATGCATGCTTACAAACATGAATAAACACGTATATATACATATATATAAAAATATATACATACATAAATTTATATGTATATATATATATATATATATATATATATATATATATATATATATATATATATATATTCAAAACTCATCCGTCTCTCCTAAGAAGAACGTCATAGCAAACACTGTAATATTTATCTTTTAAATATTGAATAGTGGATGAACCGGTGCAGTAAAACTTCCACTTTATTCATTAAACAGAAGACTCATATGCAGTACATCATACTCCCCTAAACACACTGCGACCTTCATCCATATCTTGCATACATTCTTGTGGTTCCTAGATGTCTATTACTTTCCTTCCCTATTCGTCTTTCATATCATTTGTGTAACCCTTTCTATACCACTTCTGAAATTTACACTGCAGTATATCCACTATCATATTATCTCCCATTCTCTCCACATGATTAAAACCAAGGTCTATATATGTAAGGTCTGGTAAAGCACCGACCCGCAGTCAAGAGCTGATGTCATCTAGCGGCATCTCGGGTACGTGCTGCCTTTAACCTATATGGGAATGAAATACTTATCTCTCTGTTTTCCTCTCCTGTATTATTATTATTATTATTATTATTATTAGTAGTAGTAGTAGTAGTAGTAGTAGTAGTAGTTAAGCTACAACACCAGTTGAAAAAGCAAGATGCTATAAGCCCAAGGGCTCCAACAGGGAATAACAGCCTAGTGAGGAAAGGATATAAGGAAATAAATAAACGATTTAAGAATTCATGAAAATTTAAATAAAATATTTCAAAAACATTAACAACATTAAAACAGATATCTAATTTATAAACTATAAAAGGACTTATGCAAGTCTGTTCAACATAAAATCATTTGCTGCAAGTTTGAACTTTTGAAGATCTACTGATTCAACTACCCGATAAGGAAGATCATTCCACAACTTGGTCACAGCTGGAATAAAACTTTTAGATTACTGTGTAGTATTGAGCCTCATGATGGAGAAGGACTGACCATTAGAATTCATCGCATACCTAGTATTACGAACAGGATGGAACTGTCCGGCAAGATCTGAATGTAAAGGAGGGTCAGAATTATAAAAAATCTTATGCAACATGCATAATGAACTAATTGAGCGACGGTGCCAGAGATCAATATCTAGATCAGGAATAAGAAATTTAAGAGACCGTAAGTTCCTGTCCAACAAATTAAGATGAGAATCAGCAGCTGAAGACCACACAGAAGAACAATACTCGAAACAAGGTAAAATGAAAGAATTAAACCACTTCTTCAGAATATATTGATCACTAAAAATCTTGAAAGTCTTTCTCAATAAGCCAATTTCTTGTGCAATTGAAGAAGACACAGACCTAATGTGTTTCTCAAAACTAAATTTGCTATCAAGTCATACAAAGTTAACGAAACATTATCAATGCTGAGATCTGGATGTTGAGGAGCCACGGTCCGTAACCTACTTACAATCATACTTTGAGTTTTGTTAGGATTCAACTTCATACCCCATAATTTGCACCATGCACTAATTTTAGCTAAATCTCTATTAAGGGATTCACCAACCACAGATCTACATTCAGGAGATGGAATTGATGCAAAGAGAGTAGCATCATCTGCATATGCAACAAGCTTGTTTTCTAGACCAAACCACATGCCATGTGTATATAGTATGAAAAGTAATGGGCCAAGAACACTACCCTGAGGAACACCAGATATCACATTCCTATACTCACTATGGTGCCATGCCCATCAACAACAACTCTTTGCGATCTATTATTTAAAAATTCAATTATGATGCTAATAAACGATCCACCCACTCCCAACTGTTTGAGTTTGAAAGCAAGGGCCTCATGATTAATGCAGTCAAAGGCAGCACTAAAATCAAGGCCAATCATATGAACTTCCTGACCACAATCAAGGGATTTCTGTACAGCATTGTAGATTGTAAAAAGAGCATCACACGCTCCAAGGCCTTTACGAAAACCAAATTGCAAACTAGGGAACAGATGATTACCTTCAGCAAACCTATTAAGACGCTTTGCCAAAAGACGTTCAAAAACTTTAGATAATATGGGAGTTATGGAAATTGGGCGGTAATCAGTTGGGCTTCAGCTACCATAAACACATTTTCAAAATGGAGTAACATTACCAATTCTCCAACAAGTGCTAAAAGCTCCTCTTCTTGCTAACTTTCGCAAAATAACAGATAACTTTGGAGCTAAGAAATCTGCAGTCTTTAAAAAATCAAAGGAAAAATACTATATCAGAAGAGTGACATAATAAAAGTGACATAAATAGTTATTAAAAGAGTGACATATTAGAAGAATAACATAACAAAAGAGATTCGTAGGATGATATGATTTTGCTCTTAACAATAATCGCTTATAGAGATCTAAAAATGCATCATGGATCTCATTAAGGTGTAAAAATCCTTTGATGGTAGACAGCTCATAATCTACTACAATGAATGTATGCTTCAATTGAGTTCCCTTTTTTTTTTCTGCAACCGAAATTAAATATTTTAGCATTGACGAATAATTTGTCTTGTTTTCCAAGTTATCAACACATATACAGCAGGAAAAACTTGTTCCAGGTACTTGTAATGGATACTATATAAAAGATAAAAAAGTCGTGGACAAGTTTCAAATGTCCCATCTAAAACCCATATTTCATAGTTGGCCAATCTTCGTAAATTATCGTCACTACCGAAAGCTATAATTCTCCCCCGGGGATCATCCACTCTCGTACTCCTCCTCTTCTGTTCTTTTACTCGAATTGTCAATTTCCATCTTCACTTGAACCAAAAGGAAATTTATTTCTTCTCTTCGAGTGACTTTTAACTTATCTGGGATTACCAAATCTATCGCAAACTTTGATTCCATTGGAATTTTTTTTTTTTTTTCCGGGATTGCTAGTGTCGGTGGATGTGCTCCTGCAAGGATAGTTTGGCTTTACCTTTCTATTATTTGACAAATCTGTATTCATCCATTATGGGCAATACGATAAAGAACTAAAACGTGCAAGAGATCCAATTTCAACTGTACTTTTTACTTAACAACATTCCAACACCTTAGTTTTAACAGGTACGTTTCACTAACAGTTACGTCTATAATTGTTTTTTTAAGCAACATAAAATTAACTGCCACTGAAACTGTTATAATACACACCCATATATACATATATGTATGTATGTTTGCGTTTATACTATACTATATATATATATATATATATATATTATATATATATATATATATATATATATATATATATATATATATATATATATATATATATATATATATATATATATATGTATATATATTCCACCATCTCATTCACGAGTGACCTATATACAGGTGGCCAGTTGGTACCCTTATAAACAATTATATATAGTTATTCACTTACATGTGGAAAAAAAATTAATTCATTAATTTGGGAAATAAAAGAATAAAAAAGAAAAGACTTTCATATAAGATGAAGAAATTCTGATAAGGAAGGGCCTTCAGGATGAACTGAAAACCTTGATATATATCAGTAGCCAGGAGTGAGGATAATCATGCTACATATTAGTTAGTTACCTGCCCCTAATATAAAATCGTATGCGTGGCAAAAATAATATAAGTTACCACCTTTGTAAACTAATATAACTGTTTTACATCAACACATTATTAAGCATTTACATACAACTTTAACTGTATTTTAGTATTAGTACTTGATTTCAACATCTCCACAACTCTCTTAATAGCTACTGACACATTAATGTCCTGCTACAAACACAAAAGAAGCCCGTCAACGCGAGATCAGTAATCACTATACGTGCTACAGAGTGAATTATAAAAAGGCAGATTTTGAAAACGTTTTATATAGGTGTTTATATCGAACATCAATTCTACTGGCAGATCTGCATATTAAAAATATTAATATCCCAACGATGCACAAATCATGTCTGTCTTGTTTACAAACATGAATTTCAAGTTTGGTTGTAAATTGGTAATAAAAATCCCTAAATGTTTACAAATCACTCACGGTTTGCCACAAAAAAAAAAAAAAAAAAGAACATTGTTCTCACAGCATCTGTGTCGGAGATTACAATATCATTAAATACATTTTCAAAAAGTTGCAAACTTTCATAATGTTTAGAAAAAACAATATGAAATAAAAGGACAATTAAAGAAACATTAGGATTATTGTCACCACAGACATTATACAAATGAGAATGTAATAGTTCTTCCGGAGTGAAGAAAATATAATATTGAGGGTTTTTTTTTTTACCCCAGAATAAATGTGGTAAACAAGCATGAAGCGGGATTATAAAATAAAGGTTTAAAAATCTACGGGACTTTATAAAAATTAGTTCAGGATTCTTTTACCGCTTTTTTTTTTTTTTTTTTTTTTTTGCAGGTATACAAGAGAGAATGCATTCAAGTATGCATTTTCATAAGAACGAACGTATAAATCTAGATATACAAACAATTGAATATTCTTTTAAAGAAAACTGTACATTAAAATATTTAACAAACCCTAACATAACTTATCAAATCCTTCATTAATATTTATACGATTGCAAAGAAGATATTGGAATTCGTTCCAAAGTGTCTTCTCGCTTGGCTATTCCATCATCAAGGAGGGAAGGGGACAGTGGACAGAAATGGCAGGGGAGGGAACGTCATTTGCTAGATCTTGACCCATCTATTATTTTTAATATCATTAGCCAAGTTACAACCCTAGTTGGAAATGCAGGATGCTACATGACCAAAGGCTCCTCCAACGGGGAAAGCAGCCCAGTGCGGAAAGAAAACAGAAAAATACCGAATAATTTATGTATCATAAATAATCAATAAAAAATCTTGAATAAAATAAAATAAATCAGTCATGTATAAACTATGAAACGAGAATTACGTCCACCTATTCAGCAGTAAAAACATTTGCAAGAAGTCTGAACATCTGAAGTTCCACCGATTTCAGAGCGAGATTAGGAACATCATTCCGCAATCAGGTCACAACAGGAATAAAGCTTTAGTGTTGTGCAATATGATGAGGAAGGTAAGACTTATCTACCTACACACCTACTACTACGTACAGGATGATATAGCCAGGAAATATCTGAAGGCAAATGATAATCAGAATTAAGAATAAATCTTATGTTACTATTTAAAAAATAGTAGAGTTATATAGATTAAAAATGCAACTATAAATATACAAAAGAACTGTTTAGAAAGTACAAAATGTGAAACAAAGGTGCAAAACACTAAAATAGTTGTAACCTTAAGCCTCTCTTAATCTTAAAGGAATCAACATCCAAAACACAAATAGGACAGTTCCACAGCTTTACCGCATCACATATAAAAACTATGAAATTTTATTTAATGTTTACATTACATCATGAAAATCAAGAGAAGTTTCTTTTAAAGCATCAGGAATCCAATGGCAAAAAAACCATTCGTCAAATGAAAGATAATCAGTTGGTCACATTTCCTCACTCTTTTGGGTGGCATCTATGGTAACATACTCTTATTATTATTACTAGCTGAGCTATAACCTAGCTGGAAAAGCAGGAATCAATAAGCCCAAGGGCTCCAACAGAGAAAAATAACCCCGTAAGGAAAGGAAATAAGGGAAAAAATACAAGAGAAGTAATGAACAATTAAAATAAAATATTTTAAGAACAGTCACAACATTCAAATAGATCTTACATATATAAACTATAAAAAATGAAAAAAAAGGAAGAGAAATAAGATACAATAGCGTGCCCGAGTGTACCCTTAAGCAAGAGAACTCTAATCCAAGACAATGGAAAGCCATGGTCCAGATGCTATGGCACTACCCAAGACTACAGAACAATGGTTTGATGTTGGAGTGTCCTCCTAGAAGAGCTGCTTACCACAGCTAAACAGTCTCTTCTACACTTACCAAGAGGATATTAGCCACTGAACAATTACCATGCAGTACTTAACCCCATGTGCGAAGAAATATTGTTGGGTTATCTCAGTGTTGTCAGGTGTATGAGGACAGAAGAGAACGTAGAAAGCATAGGTCAGCGGCCAGCCTATTCGGTGTATGTGTAGGCAAAGACAAAATGAGCCGTAACCATGTACATTGGCAAACATTTTTGTTGTGTGCTGCCTTAACACCTCTACAGCATCAATGCTACTTGTTATTCAAAAGAACACGTGCTCAGGAGTTGAATGAAACATCCATGTAGATTGCCTCTTGTGTCATCCAGTGAAATGCATGGCTTCATGCACCTAGAGAGTATTTTAGCTGCCACATTTTTGTTACTTATTCTGAATGGTTCGTATGCATGTGAAATCCAACTCAAACTGTATAATTTCAGACAGACTCTAACTCGCCAAGTTTGGCAAGCAAGACTACAAAGGACGTTACTCTTTATCTTACTGATGCAATTTTTATTTTTCAGGTTTATTTAAATTTATTGCCATTCTTTTCTGTTAGAACTTAATCTCATATATCCTTTGCCTTAAAACTTGCAACTTGCGACTGCTGTAAATTTCTAATGAAGGCCCATAATTAGCTCAAGTTTAATAGATCTGGAACTTACTTTCTTCTTATTTCTTCTACTAGTGTGGTATCAGCTTTTTATATTTGATGATAATGAAAGTCATCCTCTCTCATCTATCAACTTTGAAGTCACAACACATTAATTTGTAAATCTTGGACCATCTTTCAAGAGAGTCTTACATTTCATCGATCAATGAGGTTTGAAATCTGCCAACAAGGAACTAGAAAAGGCTTCTTTTCTACCAGCTAATTTCAAATCTCTTTTCTACTGACTGTTCATTTACCTCTTGGGTGACTCAAGATGGGTGTACAGTTTACAGCGTATCCTCATCTTTCACCCACACTAATGTTAGGTTGTGTGAAGTTCTTTCATTTTTGACCAAGTTATAGAATTTTCCTTCAACTTGTGTTATTCCTGATTCATGAAGCTTTCCATCCATGTGACGCCATTAAACTTTTCCCTTAAAACTAGAATGCATTTCCTCCAGAGTGATCAACCTTGATATCCCTTTCTTTGCTGACTACTAGGTGACCGACCAGCAGTGATAACTGATTTTCTTTTCAGAGAATACAAAAAAGCGAGAATTCCGGAATCTATGATCGTTATTATGCTGATTTTAAAAACTACTAGTGAAGAACTTTGTTCGATTCCCTGCATTCAGTGGACATACACTAACCACCTTACGCACGCTGATTCACCATCTCGTATTCTATCAGTTATTTGTTTTTGTAGTTTCAATGCAGATTATCTGTCCAGACGATTTTCATAGTGAAGCAGTAATAGAATAGTATTTCAAGATAATGTAACGCTGTAAGCCCAAGTAATTGCTGTCCAGCCACAGGCATGAATTAGGTCTTATAAGTAAATTATTAGGAAAGAAAAAAACATACGATTGGAAAAATGGGCAGGAAACTATAGTGTGATATGTTCGTTCAATTTGCACTCCTCCATTCAGCAATATATGCATTACAGGGCATGGAAATCTTTACTCAATACTATTCTTAATTCTAACAAGACACTACATATATTTATTGTTCTTAAATGAAGATTGTGAAGAAACCATAGGAAAATCCTTCTCGACTCTCAAGCTCACATAGCTATTTATGAGATAAATTCTATTTGTTATAGTTTTACTGCTAATCTTATTAGGTATTCTATTTATTCCAGTATAATAATAATAATAATAATAATAATAACAGTACTTATAATATTACTAATTATAATAATAATAATAATAATAATAATAATAATAATAATAATAATAATAACAACAACACACCACCAATGAAGATTGACCCGTAGAATCAAGACTACGGGCCAAGCTTTTCCTTTTTCATATGTTGACCGTGAATAAATCTAGTGTACAATAATAATAATAATAATAATAATAATAATAATAATAATAATAATAAAATAATAAAATAATAACAACAACAACAACAACAACAACAACAACAACAATAATAATAATAAAATAACAACAACAACAACAACAACAACAATAATAATAATAATAATAATAATAATAATAATATATAATAATAATAATTACCGGAATCGCGATCTTCATCCGGATCACCTCCAAAATTTACCTATCCGTTGTTAAATTTTGGTGAAAATATGACAAAAAGGTTTAACGTAATCCTGCTCATAGACAAACAAACAGATAAATAAATAATTTAATAAATAAACGCACGTCATTTTATAGTCTCCTTGGAGGAGGTGATGATGATGATGATAATAATGATAACATATTGCCAATAATAATAATACTAATAATAATAATAACATATTGCCAATAATGATAATAATAATAATAATAATACTAATAATAATAATAACATATTGCCAATAATAATAATAATAATAATAATAATAATAATAATAACAACAACATATTGCCACTTAAACATTGAAACTATCAAAATTTTTACATAATAAAAAAACCTTGAAAAGAAAGTTTAATGACACAATGAAATGATGGGGGCCACACCTGCAACCTGCAGCTTAAAAAAAAGAAAAAAAGAAAAAAAAAAACCGTCAAATAGAAATAATTCGGTCTCCTTCCATGAGCTTTTTCTTGCGATGATCATCCTTCCTCCCATTCATAAATTAGTTTTCTCTCCATCTAATGAGTATCTCCCGCCACTTCCCTCTCCACTATTTTTCACTTGATATACTCTTAATTCGCCTCGCCAGTCTCTTCTTTCTTCTTCTTCTGTCTCTCTCACTCTCGCACTTTTTATCCACCGATTTCGCTCTTCCCCCTCTCTCACTTTGCAGCAAAATCGTTCATCCTCTTTATTATCATTTATTTGTCTATTTATCTTCCCCAGTTCTGATATGACATTATTATTCCTTTAGTCATTTTTTTTTGTCAATATTTTATTTGTTCCCTGTCATTCTCATTCAATCCAATTTAAGTACCGCACTCCCCTTCTAAACCCTTCAGATTCATATTGTTACACTTCTCTTCATCGGGACACATAACTTTCATATAATTATTTTTTTTTAACTCTTCTAACTTATTTTTCTTTTTGTTTCTTCGCCTTTATCATTCCTTCCCTTTGCTATGTCTATTCCTCAAATACGAGCCTCTTCTTCTTCCTTCTGCTCCTATTCCTCCCTCTTCTAAATTTAAAATTAAGCAGAGGTTGATCCACACCCAGAGCAACATCAGCAGCAGCAGCAGCAGAGGCAATATTAAAATGAGGCTTATGGTATTTTACATGCAAATTACAACCTCTCCCCGAATCGAACCTTTAAACTTATTGAAATGAAGAAAATGAATCACTTTACCGCCTCTCGACTGTTCGAGAGATGAAGCCAATTTCGAAACGGCGCAGAGAGAGAGAGAGAGAGAGAGAGAGAGAGAGAGAGAGAGAGAGAGAGAGAGAGAGAGAGAGAGAGATGGTGGCACAAGGAGCAAGGAAAGACGGCACCAGCCAAACACGGCTTTCGAGACCATGTCTGGGCTTTGGGGGGAGGGGGGAAGACCCTCCTTCCCCCTTCTACTCTTAAGAAGGGGTAGGTGGTGAAGATGATTCGAGCCACGGTGTTGAAGCCTGGAGAAAACCAAGGAGTTAGCGATTGAGGGAAATTAACTATTTCCGCAAACGCCTCGACATCTAAGGCCGGCAGTGTAAGAGGTATTTTGCCTCAAGGAATGTGGCTCTGAGAGAGAGAGAGAGAGAGAGAGAGAGAGAGAGAGAGAGAGAGAGAGAGAGAGAGAGAGAGAGAGAGAGAGAATATTATGCCTGTGTAAATCGGGGATGGGCTAAATGTGGGATTGGAGGGGGGGGGGGTCCAGAAGATTTCATGGAAGGCGGAGAAATTGCAAGTATAATAAATGAAGCAAAAGGCGTGGAAAACTATAATTGAAACCACAGATATCACTGTTCAAAAAATGAAGTTGAAGTATCATGAAAACTACGTATTAATGATTACCACTTAATACATATGACGATTTGTATGTAAATAAAAAGTGCGGAAATAATGACATACTCAAATTATGGAAAGTGAAGGGCGAGCCTTCGGCGAAAAGGAATATGAAAAAAAATGAAATTGAGATACGTTAAGGGGATTCTAATGGAGTTGATCCGAAGGAAAGTTATGATAATGTGAGGGACATCAGGAAAGTGATTAGGGATTGAGTCACTAATGAACACAATCCGAGGAAGAACGAGAGAAGGGTGGGGAGAAACTTTTTTAAGACTCCTTGACATAAATAACTGACATTAAGAGTAAAAAAAAAGAGTGCATGGAGATAATGAATGTGGGAATAGGAAAGTATAAAAAGGGCATAATTGGTATGTAAAGACACAATTATAATTAAGATAGTGTTATGGAATATGGAAGAAATTAGCGTATACTTTTATCTCAATCTTGCAGCAACATTTTCTATTACTTTTTCCTCAGTAAGTAGACTAAATTCTCGGAATAATTTCATCAAAAAAGAAATAAATAAATAAAATAGAGGTGCAAGAACAAAATACTACGATGTATATGTAGTGGGAAAAATAATTAGACATTATTTCATAAAAAAATTAAATCAAGATAAATTTTTCATGCATTTTATAAGAAATCTATACATAGTTGCCTAGTGACCTAACCACCACTAAGCAATACCAAAATTGCATGGTATAGGAGTATAAAAAAAAAAAAGCAAATATTTAGTCCGTTATAACGAAGTATTTTATGCTTCATTATCAGCAAGAAATTTACAACTGCGAAGTTAAAAGCTGCAACAATGATGAACACTATCAAATGACGAGGACGATTACTACGTATTCAATATAATCTTCCCTCTATTTCTAATTCAAGATCAATTACCAACCATTATTTGTTTACCTTATACACTATCTTTCTTTCTATAATCTGTTAAAAGTATCTGTGAGACTATCATTATCAATACCATGGTTATAATTATGTACCAAGCGTGTTTCATACACGTTCATACACTATACCGCTATTGTTTTTTTCTTTTTTTTTTATCTCTCGCTCTCTCCCACACGGATAATATTTGTAAAAAAATATTTGGAAACTCCGAAACTAATTAAAAAAATTGAATAATGAAAAAATTCTTAGTCTAATATTAAAGTAATCTACTACTTACTGCTGAGTGTAAAGAAATATATATTCTAACCGTAATACAATAGACTTCGTAATAATTGAATTTAATGAGTGATTTTAATCTATGTTAAACTAAACAGTAAATTAACTGCATAAGAAAAGAATTAAAGCAACTTCGGAGGTTAAAATGAGTGGTAAGTAGAGCGTCTTTACGAGAAAAAAAAAATGAATTTCTTATGTAAGGAAGGAGAAGTTCGAGTTCACCCCTTCTGAGACTGTCGTAAAATATATATTCTTTTTGAGGCTAAAACAACAGTAAGAAACATAATAACAAATTGCTATATGGATTGGCATAATGCTAAAATCGACAAAATTAATCATTATCATTAAAGTTAGGACAAAAATAAAGGTGTTTCGGGATAATGTGTAAATCAAACCAAGTACAATTTTACAACAATAAAAAATAAAATTAACGGTACAGTTGGCTTCATTAATTCCGGTACACTTCATGGGAAGCTAATGAGACATCAGTGTACCGGAATTAATTAAGCCAACTGTACAAGCTATGTAAACAAATATTTATCCTTGTATTGCAAATAGTGGAATCTCAATGGATTTCAATTTAGGATTAAGCATAAAACAACTGACGAGAATAAACAACATAATAATAGAGACTTATAGTACAAATAGATATACATTCCTTCATGAAAAGTTAATTGCAAATTTCAACTTTTCGATTGGCGGCTAGATTTTGTTAAGACCCTGTCAGCCTTATGCATTCCCCTTCCATCGGTTTTTGCCACCGCAGTCAACTAATACCACCTACATAATTTATTACTTTGGTAAAAAATCACAACTGGTTTCAAAAGAACTTTCAGATGACGTTGCCTTTTTGCTAGGAGATCGAACACGATATCTATGTATCTGTTTATATTTATGTGTGTATTATACTGTACATACATTCTGTATATATGATCAGCACACACACACACACACACACACACATATATATATATATATATATGTATATATACAGTATATATAACATATTTATATATATACAGTATATATAATATATTTATATATATACAGTATATATATATATATATATATATATATATATATATATATATATATAATATATATATATATATATATATATATATATATATATATATATATATATATATTTATATATATATATATATATATATATATATATATATATATATATATATATATATATATATATATATACAGTGCATATATATATAATTACAGAGAGAGAGAGAGAGAGAGAGAGAGAGAGAGAGAGAGAGAGAGAGAGAGAGAGAGAGAGAGAGAAGTCTGGACGTAGTGTATGTGGGCGTGGAATACGCGTATGGTCGTGTCGTGGGAACTGTCACAGGGTTTAGGGGACAAGTCGGCCTCCATAATGGATGTTCTGACACATTGTACGACACTATTATTTATTACCCGTCAATTTCTGAAATCCTCCGGCGAATTCACACTACTGTTCCAGTCCCTTTTTAACAATATCGCTCGCTACCCGAATCCTACATTAACTATTTTTCTCATATAACTACAACTCATATTTCATATTCCTTCGCTCTGGTTACGGTTCTCTTTCCCTTTGCCTACGCATACATTGAATAGTCTGGGCTATTCTTTACAGATTCTCCTCTGTCGTTACTGTTCTTAAAATATTTTATTTTTCCTAGTTTCCTTTCTTCACTGTTCTATTTTCCTGTTGGAGCCCCTGGTCTTATAGCATCCTGCTTTTCCAACTAGGGTTATAGCTTTGCAAGTAATAATAATAATAATAATAATGATAATGATAATGATAATAATAATTAGGAAAAATGTCTCATTTATAAATTCCATAAATCAAATGATTTCACATTATAATGCTTTGTAGAGTTCTCGCAGGCTCATCTTGTATTACTGTCATTTGAATAGTCGAATTGGAATCATTGTCAAATGGTAGGGGTTTTCTTACACGGATTAATTCTCATACAACAAAATATTCAGATATATAATTTCCCAGGGGAAGATTTCCAACTGGAATGTATGTTTTAGTATCTTGTTTATTTCTTTGATGTTGAATAACCAGTTATTTAGATTATTTTATTTTTTTTCCTGTCTGTTGTCATTCACTTAATATGACAACGTATGTATGCAGGATACTTCCAGGAAGAATAATTCTTACACACACTAATTTAATTATACACACTTGCACGCACAAACAGGACCTTCGAATTTAGTTCTCATTCGAAATCCAACCCCCACCCTTTTTTTATATTATTTCGTACTGGAAAAGTAAAATACCTTTGATATCTTGGATTAACCTTTTGTTGTGACAGCGCCGAGTAAGGGTATGAACTCAAAGGCAGATTGGAAACGACTGAGTTATATTGTTGTGGAACATTCTCCTTATATACAAAACCTCAAGGAAACAGGACATGACAAGTTCACAAGACAGACAATATCACAGAGGAAAAACCAGACAGGAATTTTCATGTTCGTTTTAGTGCGAGGGAGGAGCGAAGATACAAGCATAATATATACAAAAGGAATTATGTACAATTGTGTGAAACACGGTTGGTACATGGCTCCCCCCTTAAAAATGACATACTGTACATGTTAAATAGGGCGCCCTGATCTAGAGAGGCGAACTGTAGGCGGGTCATCTGGCAGAAGATAAGCAGGTTTTAGACGATCAATGGAGACCCAGTCTTCTTTGCCCCGAATGTTTAGGAGGAATGCTTTCGGACTGCGTCGGATCACAAGGAAAGGGCCCGTGTAAGGGGGCGTTAGTGGTGGCTTGCTGGTGTCGTTGCGCAGGAAGACGTGCGTTGCAGAGTGCAAGTCCGTTGGTATGTGATGCTTCGCTGGGGGCTTGTAAGTCTGGCGGCACGGAGTAAATTTTCCCACGACGCGACGTATGCGCTGGAGATCGTCGGAGGAGGTTGTAGAAGGAAAAAACTCGGCAGGAACGACCAACGGGTCGCCATACACCATTTCGGCTGCCGAGACGTCGAGGGCGTCTTTAGGAGTGGTCCTTAGTCCAAGGAGGACCCAGGGAAGCTGAGTAAACCAGTTGCAATCCTTGCAGCGGGACATCAAAGCTGCTTTGAGGGTGCGATGAAAACGTTCAACCATTCCATTGGCAGCAGGGTTGTAGGCCGTTGTCTGATGAAGGGTGATGCCCAGGAGATTCGCTAATGACGTCCATAATTGAGAGGTGAAAGTGGTTCCCCTGTCAGAAGTAATATGCTCAGGGATACCGAATCTTGAAATCCATCCAGAGAGTAAGGCAGATGTACATGAAGTGAACGTTGCAGTTTCCATGGGAATGGCTTCAGGCCAACGAGTGGAACGGTCGATGACGGTAAACAGGTAACGATGTCCTTGTGATGTGGGTAGGGGGCCTACAACGTCGACGTGAATGTGTGCGAAACGACGCTGAGGTTGAGGAAAGGTGCCCACTCCTGAATCCGTGTGTCGATGTACTTTGGAAGTTTGGCAAGAAGTACAGGCACGGACCCAATCCTTAGCATCCTTAGAAATGCCGTGCCAAATGAACTTTGCCTTCAGCAGCTGTGCAGTAGAACGGCATGAGGGATGTGAAAGGCCGTGGATGAAATCAAACACCTGTCGGCGCATGGGAGCAGGAATCCAAGGTCACGGTCTACCAGTACTGACGTCACAGAGGAGGGTGGTGTTGGAGTCTTCGAGGGGAAAATCCTCCCAACGGAGGGACGTGCAGGATGTCCTACAAGCTTGATACTCTGGATCCTGTCGTTGGGCTTCAGCCAGGGCGTTGTAATCCAATCCCAGTTGAACGGCAGCCAACGTGTTTCTTGACAGGGCATCGGCAACGGGATTCATTTTCCCAGGGACGTATTGGAGGGTGCAATTGTATTCAGCCACGGCGGAGAGATGTCGGCGTTGACGGGCGGACCAGGCGTTAGACTGTCGAGTGAAGGCGTGCACCAGAGGCATGTGGTCTGTGCGAATGACGAAGGGCGTACCTTCTAAGAAATGACGAAAGTGACGGACAGCCAAGTGCACCGCCAGCAATTCGCAATCGAAGGTAGAATAACCCGATTCTGCCTTGGACAGTTTTCTGCTGAAGAAGGCCAATGGGCGGGGCGAGCCTTTGACCACCTGCTCGAGTACTGCACCAATAGCGACGTCGCTGGCATCGGTGGAGAGAAGGAGAGGGGCGTGTGGGATAGGAAAAGTGAGAGCCGCAGCAGTTGATAGGGCCTTTTTTGCATTGCAGAAGGCTGCTTCTTGAAGGGGACCCCACTTCAAGTCCTTTGGCTTGCCCTTGAGGGAGGCGTAGAGGGGAGCAAGAGTGGCGGCAATGGCTGGCAGAAAACAGTGATAATAGTTGATCATGCCCAAGAATTCCTGCAGAGCTTTGACGGTCGAGGGCGTGGGGAAATTCTGAACGGCTGCTACCTTCTCAGGGAGGGGATGGACTCCTTCAGGAGTGATACGGTGCCCTAAGAACGACACTTTGTTGGCGCCAAAGGTACACTTGTCGTACCGGACTACAAGGCCGTTTTGTTGCAGGCGGTCGAGCACGATGCGCAGGTGACGGAGGTGTTCCTCTTTTGAGGAGGAGAACACAAGTATGTCGTCCACATAACATACACAGAAAGGGAGGTCCCCTAAGATGCCATCCATGAGACGTTGAAACGTTGCCCCAGCATTACGAAGGCCAAAACAAGAGTAATTGAAGGTGTATGTGCCAAACGGAGTGGTGATGGCAGTCTTGGGGATGTCTTCTGGGTTCATAGGCACCTGATAATACCCCTTCAGGAGGTCGAGCGTAGAAAAAACCTTCGCTTTGTGCAGGTAGGAGGTTACATCGGCAATGTTTGGGAGGGGGTAGTGATCCGGTTCTGTTTGCATGTTCAGGCGCCTGTAATCCCCGCACGGACGGAGGGAGCCGTCTTTCTTCAGAACAATGTGTAAGGGTGACGACCATGGGCTGGAGGCCTTTTGGCAAAGGCCCATTTTCTCCATTTCGGCGAACGTCTGTTTGGCGGCTGCCAATCGTTCCGGTGCCAGACGTCTGAATTTTGCGAAGACTGGGGGTCCCGTCGTCTTGATATGGTGATAAATACCGTGCTTGGCAGGAACCGTGGGCGTTTGGCGAAGTTCTGGACGGAAAACTTCCGGGTACGACGTGAGGAGGTGGGCGTAGGCATCCGTGGG
The DNA here is from genome assembly GCF_036898095.1 of Palaemon carinicauda. Lineage (NCBI taxonomy): Eukaryota > Metazoa > Arthropoda > Malacostraca > Decapoda > Palaemonidae > Palaemon > Palaemon carinicauda. Next base: position 49,297,302 of record NC_090764.1, read on the forward strand.
TGCGCTGATGTGGAGAGCGAGGTTAGAGGGGGCGGGTTGAAGAGGTGTCGACAAGTACGAGTCTGCGTTGACCAATCGTCGATGGGCGACATCGACCAGAAGGTGGAAATGAGAGAGGAAATCCGCACCGAGGATTGGCATTGTGACGTCAGCAACGAGAAACTTCCAATTGAATTTACCGTTTCCGAACGATAAAGTGAGGCTCTCGTAACCGTAGGTGGGTATCGCAGATCCGTTGGCAGCTACCAAGCGGACGTCGGCAGATGTAGACAGACTACGTTGTGCCTTGAAGAGTTTCCTTGGCAAAAGAGAACGACAAGCACCCGTGTCTACCAAAAATCGCACGCCCGTTCCTGCATCCTGTAAAAGAAAAGATTAGAAACATGGGAGACCACCGCCACAAGCGATGGCCTACTTACACGTTTTTTGGCCACTGACAATCTTTGGCACATTTCTTCACGGTTGCCCCGAATCTGAAGTGGTAGTAGCAAAACTGCGGCGGATGGGAGGTAGTAAGTGGCTGTAGAAGTCGTTCATTGGGGCGCGAGCGATTGGTGGGTGGTGGGCGGCTTTGTTGCCGCTTCGGCACGTCACGGGGTAGGCGTGTATGTCCTACGGCATTCATGTCAGCTTCGGTTGACGTTGAATAGGCATCCTCGTCGTCAGGGGTGGAGGCGTTGATAGAGGTCTTGAAGTGGCTGTCCATAAGGGCGTCGGCTTTGGTCATCAAGTCATTTATGGGTAAACTATCGACATCGGGTATGGCAGCGCGCACAGGTTCAGGTAAACGGCGTATCCAAAGGGCACGGAGTAGGTTCACCTCACGAGGAGAGCCGTCTGCGGCAGGTTGAAGGCGAGCGATAATGGTCATTTCCCTGAGGGCAAGCGAAGCCCTTTGGTCCCCCAACGGTTGTTGCGAGAGCTGAAAAAGCTTTGCTATACGGGCGGCTGGCGACGGCGAGTACTGCTGCAGAAGGTATGATTTGAGGGCGTCATACGCTATTGGGGTGTCTCCTTGTTCACAAAGCCAGTCGGATATTTCTGGGAAGGTGTCCTCGGGTATCGCCGCGAGAACATAATCCGCTTTGGTGGTTGAGCGAGTCACGCCCCTGATACGAAAGTGGACTTCAGCGCGTTGAAACCAAGCGAACGCTTCTCCGCTGGCGAACGGTGAAAGTTTCAATGGGGTGGCTGCAGTGCCAACTGCCGGAGTAGAGTCAGCCTCCGTCATAGTAACAACGATGGAGGGGCGAGGGAGGTGGGGGTGGAAGGCAGTGGGAGCGAGTCGACTTCCGGGGTCACCAATGTGACAGCGCCGAGTAAGGGTATGAACTCAAAGGCAGATTGGAAACGACTGAGTTATATTGTTGTGGAACATTCTCCTTATATACAAAACCTCAAGGCAACAGGACATGACAAGTTCACAAGACAGACAATATCACAGAGGAAAAACCAGACAGGAATTTTCATGTTCGTTTTAGTGCGAGGGAGGAGCGAAGATACAAGCATAATATATACAAAAGGAATTATGTACAATTGTGTGAAACACGGTTGGTACATTGTAATCTAGCACGGAGTATTGATAATAACATATTACCCTTTAATCATACCGATCAAGAATGAGTCGTTCATAAATATCATTAATATCATTCTGAATTCAGATGAAATGCCACAAATTCCCCCATTAATCCTCCATTGAAAAAAAAGTCATCCCTGAATAAAAAAAAGAAAAAAATAATAAAAAAAAGTAAAGATTAAGAAATAAATGAATGTATAAAATACATTAATGAATTATAATTACTGAGGAAAAAATGGGGTTGAAAATACTCTCACGAAAGGTAAGAGATGAGAGATAACTTGAATGCAAATGGAATAGTATTTGGAAGCCAAACCAAATAAAAGAAAAAGTAAATTTTAAAAGCTACTCATCACGACTACGTGTAAATCCTTCAAGATCATACTGGCAAGTAAATAGTTCACTTAAAACGAAGCAATGGAGGTTATATGTTTCCCGCTCTCAATACTGGCAACAATACCTAGTATTTCAGATATATTTACTGCAAAATATCTTCCATCAAAACTGACTAAAAATAATTGCAGTTTATTAACACCATCTGTATTTAATGCAGGCTTTTTGTAATTGTTTACGATGAACCGAATAATTTTTAAATCTAAACACTATAACAATACGGTATCCATATCAATATATATATATATATATATATATATATATATATATATATATATATATATATATACACATGAGCTCAGTTAATCTTCTCCAAACCTGATAGCAAGAATTTAAAAAAAAAAAAAAAAAGGCAAACATCTCAGCGATAACTTACTCATGAAAGACAATTAATAAATTCAGCGAAAAAGAAATTGTGCTAAAATCATTCTTTCGAACACCATTTCATTCATGTTCAATGCACAAACACTTCTGGATATTAGGACCCTTTCCATTTTTTTTCCGAGTATCACACTTCTCCCTCTTCATAATTAAAAACGTATACACTTCGAGAATACTTCACCATCGCAAAAAAGACTCTTTCATCTACGACCTATTTCCACCACATGCATGTTTCTTAAAATTTCTGATGATATCAATAATATTTAGTATCGGTTAACCTCCAAAGCTTTTTTTTTTTATTCCCATTTCACACCCACACTTCAATTATAATAAAAGAAAATTGGCTAAAGAACACCCATTCACATAACACTTAGGCTTTTAAAGACACTGCTGATCTCTCTTTCTTGTTTTGTTAAAGTTTTTATAGTTTATATAGGAAATATTTATTTCAATGTTGTTGCTATTCTTAAAATATTTTATTTTTTCTTTATTCCTTTCCTCACTGAGCTATTTTCCCTGTTGGGGCCCCTGGGCTTGTAGCATGCTGCTTTTCCAACTGGGGTTGTAGGTTGGCAAGTAATAATAATAATAATAATCTTTTGCACCCATCCTGCTATCTTCCTTTTTCTATCTATTCTCAGACTTATCTCTCAATCTACCATTATTCATTCTTTTACTCCCATTACCCTATACAAATCGACGATTTCCAATATTGCAAAATCAAACATTAAACATCAACTGATTCATCTTCCTAATTTCTATTTACACCAAGTACTCTAAACTTGTTTATATTTATTCTCAACCTTCTCCTTTAGAAAATCCTATCGAAAAAGCTTATGCAGTTTATATTCAAAAACTCTAATCCGCAATGTACTATTCACAAAAATTAATCATTCCACGATCCATTGCCAACTCATTTTCTTATCCATAACATGACACTATGTCTAATTTCTTTTATCTGACTTCTAAACATCACTCCAGATTTCAATCCAACGTGGAAATACATAACACCCTTTAATGAGACCAATTTTTTTTATCAAATCAATCACACTCTTGTCTACAAATTATCACACAAACTACCCTCCCATTTGGGAGAGTCTTCTAGATTTTTTTTACCCTTAAACTTTCATATTGATAATTATAAAAAAAATATATGAGACTATCGTAACCAAATATACAGTAATATTGTTTTTTTAATATACAAGGAAACTTCTGTTTGAGATAATCCACAAAAATGTTGGTAAAGCCAAAGGCACTTTATGACATATTAAACTATGCCATCAATACATAAGCCATATATATATATATATATATATATATATATATATATATATATATATATATATATATATATATATATATCATCATCTACGCCTATTGACGTAAATGACCTCGATTATATTTCGCCAGTCGTCTCTATTTTGAGATTTCAATTCCATACTTCTTTATCCATCATTTCTTACTTCACGTTTCATATTTCTTCGCATTGTAGGTCTGGGTCTTCCAACTCTTCTAGTGCCTTGTGGAGCCCAGTTTAATGTTTGGCGAACTAATCGATAAAGACTATTTTATCAAAATATCCGAGAGATCTATAGAGACAAGGTCGGCCAAGGGATGAGTGGACCATCTGTCTCATTCCCATCTCTGACAAGTAAAGTCCTCAAGTCTTTCTCAGTATGCTTTCAGATGAAGCTTTAAACTATAACTACCAAAAGAGAGTACATTTGAAGAGGTACGCGATGACTGAAAAATTATTTAGGAAGAAATTCTCGAAGACATAGTTTGAATAAGGGTTAAAAAGAAAAGGTGAAAAAATACTTTCTAATTTGAGAAGTTTGTTTGTCAATACCTGTTTGATCAAACTGGCATTATTACTCAGGGAACTAGTATCAAAAACAGTTTTAAGGTGGTGAAGCTTGCACAAAGTAACTAAGAAGCTCAAAGGATGTGCATACTGGATAAAGAAGTTCAGTGAGGGTTAACCAGAGACCCACCGATTAAAAAGTATCTGAGCTGAAGCAAACTAACAAGAGTGAAGGTAAATGTTTTGTATGTTAAAAGTAAGGACTGTAGCTGAGATCTGTATCCAAGTTAAAAAGAAGCCCTATAAAGTTCGGACAAAATCCAGGCAGTGTTATGGTAGTCGAAGAGCCAAGAGATATAAATAGATCTACTGATTTGGGAGGATATCAACAAATTTGTGTTAGAAACCCATTTCGAAGATGGAAAAGATGAAGCTGGTATATGGAACATAACTACCTGTTATCTTAAAACCACGAATATGCAAAGAGAAGAAGAAAATGTGCCATATTCTACTAGTTAAAAAAAGCTATGTAGGCAAAGAGAAAGTGAAACTATTACATGACAACAGTTGCAAAAGTGCAATTGCACAACAAAGTTTGGTAATTGAGGACTAAATGACATAAGAAATGGGTATGTGCACTAATTGACTTGACTATCCATAGATATCCTGTTGCAATAATTTGTATAACATATTACCACCTAGGAGAACAGTTTGCTATGTCGCCATAATACTTGAGTTATGGATCCTTGGATGTAGGAGGCCATGGCTTTCTTCATGTAATTTTCAAAATGCTACCGTATAAAGGATCCAAATTAGTTGGCTCAAACTGAGGCTGAGATGGTCAAGAAAGCTCTGGGAACCGACAGCCAAGGTGAGAATAATAAAGGTATACATTTGTAAAAAGATGCTGATCAAAGAAATGATATGGAGAGATGTTTTTGTGGAAGAGGATGCCTTTCATAGAAGGCATTGGAGAGGGTGCATCGGGCAACCGACCCCTTAATGTAGGGATAACTGTAAGGAAGATACAAATCTGATACAAATAAATAAGGAGTCATGACCAATAGCCAAGTATAGCAAGGCAAATATAACATAAAGCTACTCTCAGTGGCTTCAAGGATTCCACATGTAGGAGTAGAGCAGCTATAGAAAGCCGGGTAAAAAAAATTCCTGTATCATCAATTAGTGGGAGAGTGCAAAGTATGACATACAATACAGATATAATAGTTAAATAAGTTTTAAATTAAAAGGTATTTATAGTATACTGTAAAAGATTTTCATTGGTAACGAGTGGTTAAAGATGTCGCCATATTCCGCATATCTTGCAACATTTGCCAGAAGATTGCACTGAAAGGCTCTACACTCAAAGTACTAACCTGGAAAAATGTCACTGAAATGGAAAAGCCTTTAAAAGAGTTGCAGTGGATGTGATTGTACCCATACATCCTGTGTCAGAAAGTAGTAACAATAAATTCTATAAGTTTTGGATTGTGATTTTTACTATGATGCATCTGAAGGAAGATAAATATGGAGGCAGTTGCTCCGACAAAGACAGAAACTGGAAGAATAGCAGAAGCACAACTTGGACGTTTTCAATAGGGTATGACTCCTTAAGAAAATACTCAGCAATCTATGTACTTAGATTAACTCTGAATTGATGGAGGTGGTGAGTTATGTAATGAACATCAAGCAGCTTTTCACATCACCATACCATTCCAAGAAACAATATACCATGTGTAAAGATCAATGGTATACTGAAGTCCATATTGAAGATATGCAGAGAAACCAAAGGATTAGGACCAGTATTTACTGCCATATGTTAACATTAGCAGGTAGTGTGTTGGCCAGGGCACCAGCCACCCGTCGAGATACTACCAATAGAGAGTTATTGGGTCCTCTGATTCGACAGACAGTACTACATTGGATAACTCTCTCTGGTTACGGCTTATTTTCCTTTGCTTACATATGCACCGAATAGTCTAGCTTATTCTTTCCATATTCTTCTCTGTCCTCATACACCTGACAACACATGGATTACCAAATAATTCTTCTTCACTCAAGAGGTTAACTACTGCACTGTAATTGTTCAGTGGCTGCTTTCCTCTTGGTATGGTTAGAAGAGACTCTTTAGTTATGGTAAGCAGCTCTTCTAGGAGAAGGTCACTCTAAAATCAAACCATTGTTCTCTACTCGTGAGTAGTGCCATAGCCTCTGTACTATGGTCTTCCACTATCTTGGGGGTAGAGTTCTCTTGCTTGAGAGTACAATTGGGCACACTTCTTCTTTGTCTGCATCTTTTCCCACATTATGCGGCGTCGATGTTTCTGGCCAGCGTTCTCACTACCTCTGTCCCACATTTCATCATATATATACCCTAGCATTAATTCTAATCTCACAATTTTCACTGGTCATATTGGTTTTGGCTAATTTTTCATGGCCGGATGCCTTTCCTGCCGCCAACCCTCCCCATTTACCCGGGCTTGGGACCGGCACCAAGTTGAGGCTGCCTTGCCCCCGTCAGTGGCTGGGTTAAGATACAGACAAAGAAGAAGAAGTGTGCCCGATTGTACTCGCAAGCAAGAGAACTCTACCCCCAAGACAGTGGAAGACCATAGTACAGAGGCTATGGCACTACTCACGAGTAGAGAACAATGGTTTGATTTTGGAGTGTCCTTCTCCTAGAAGAGCTGCTTACCATTGCTAAAGAGTCTATTCTAACTATACCAAGAGGAAAGCAGCCAGTGAAAAAGTACAGTGCAGTAGTTAACCTCTTGAGTGAAAAAGAATTATTTGGTAATCCAAGTGTTGTCAGGTGTTTGAGGACAGAGGAGAATATGGAAAGAATAAGCTAGACTATTCGGTGCATGTGTAAGTAAAGGAAAATAAGCCGTAACCAGAAAGTTATCCTATGTAGTACTGTCTGTCGAGTCAGAGGACCCAATAACTCTCTATCGGTAGTATCTCGACGGGTGGCTGGTGCCCTGGTATGGTTAGAAGACTCTTTAGCTATGGAAAGCAGCTCTTCTAGGAGAAGGTCACTCCAAAATCAAACCATTGTTCTCTACTCGTGAGTAGTGCCATGGTCTTCCACTGTCTTGGGGGTAGAGTTCTCTTGCTTGAGAGTACAATCGAGACACTATTCTATCTTATTTTGCTTCCTCTTGTGTTTTAACCTTTTATACCTTATATATGAAAGATCTAATTTAATGTTGTTACGGTTCTTAAAATATTTTATTTTGATTGTTCATTCCTTCTCTTCTAGTTTATTTCCTTGTTTCCCTTCCTCACTAGGCTATTTTTTCGCAGTGGGAGCCCTTGGGCTTATAACATCTTGCTTTTTTAACTAGGGCTGAAGCTTAGATGATAATAATAATAATAATAATAATAATAATAATAATAATAATAATAATAATAATATCAAATGTTTCCTGAAGATTTAATTCTGTGAGTATCCAATCTGGGAGAATAGTATCTATGCTTTACCATAGATGGCCAACAGTTCACAAGGTTTCTTCATGGATGCCTGCATGGAGGATATCCAAGGGTACTGAATTCTTGATTATACGCCTTTCTGACAGGGTCATAGAGAATTGTAAGAAAAGTCACTTGACAAAAGTGCCCATGGTTTTACAAGGGTTCTCAATTAATACCAACATGGGTAAAAGATGTTCTTTCACATTTTCATTCTGTAGTTATCTAGCAGGGTAATCCTGGATGGTAGAGCCTATGGTTTAGTAAAGACAGCCAAGGTTTCACAAGTTTCTCAATGGATGTCTATTTTGATGTTAAAGGATTCTTACACTTTTCATTCTACACCTATCGAACAAATCCGGAATAGTAGGACCTGTGCTTTGCCTATAAGAGCCACGGCTTTGCATAGGTTCTTCGTGGACATCCACAAAGATATCCAAGATTTCCTATGGATTTCACTTTGTGACTATCTCCTCTTTAACCGCAAATAGTAAGACCTGTGTTCCATCAAGGGTGGCAAATTTCCCCTACAGGTACTAGCCGGATATGAATAAAGATATTCGAGGTTTCTTAGGGTTATCCTTCCATGGCTATCGACCAGAATAATGTGCTTTACCAGAGACAACTAAGATTTCACGAGAGTTCTCCATGGATGTCTAGACGAAAATCCAATTATCTGACAAGGTATTCCGGAATAGTGGTGAATTGGCTTGAGAGAGAGGGAGAGAGAGAGAGAGAGAGAGAGAGAGAGAGAGAGAGAGAGAGAGAGAGAGGGAGAGAGAGAGAGAGAGAGAGAGAGATCAAGTGCAGCATTATCATTTTGATAATTTCTACCTGTAGGATGTACTATGATTGTTGGGTCATCCCTTTGTTTTTTAAATACATTCTAAGATAATTAAAAATGATTCTCTGCTTGAATTTATAATCTGGTTTGAAAACCTGAAAATGGAACCTTTAATTTGACAAGAACTTTCCATGTGAATTCAATTCAAAGCAAGAACCTAGTAAAGAAAGCTTATAAATCAATAAGCTGCCGGGCATATCTATCCTGATAATTTACAAAACTTAAACTTTTGCATTAAGTTCATATCGTACGACTAAATAAAGAAATGACCAATCATACTAATTATTCCTGCAAAACTACAACAGTTTCAGAAAGCATAATAACAAATTAAAATAACCACCACATTAAAGTCAATTAACTATCAAGAGATCTCTTTATTGTGTTTAAAAATATAGTTATCACAAATTATCTCTTAAAGGTCTAACCCAAAGCGAAGGAAACAACTGTAAAGAACATAAAGTAAGAAGAAGGAGCCACGTAAAGCAATACTTTATTCGAGGCTTTTAAAAACAAGATGCGAAGTCATAACAAGAACAATAACAGGGAGTCAACAAGATCCACTCAAACTCGGCGCGAACATAACGGCTCATAATTTAGATGGGAAAACATTTGCTTTGACAAAAATGATCTCATCACCAGTTTAAACACGAGTCCTCCCCGCCCCCCCCCCCCCCCCCCCTCTTCCCTCCCGCTACAGACCCCCCCTGGAAAATCGCACGCCCCAACATCTCTCTGGCTCCTGGTGGCACCCCCTTCCTTCCAGGAGACACGCAATCAACACCCTTAGGAGTAGACCTCAGAAGATCATTATACTACACCTAACCAGCGGGGCCTAGGGATCACGACAGCGCCAGCAATTATAACCTTTAAGGCACTTGGTTACAACAGCTAATCTGCTTCGCTCCAGTGAACTACTTAGAGGCTCTTGCATATGCCGTCAGTGTAATTTAATTTAGCAAATAAAAGCAGCCCCTGCGGCTTACCTCCTGAAAAAATAGAAAACTCCAAGAAGAAACATTGGCTGGGAGAGGAGGAAGGTGGGGGTGGGGGGGGGGCATAACTGGGGGTTACTAATGATTGGCGTAGGATTCAGCATTAATCACTTTATCGCCAACGTTGGATAGGAACGGGGTTGGATTAAACGGAATTAGAATATTCTTGGTGAGCGAAGGAATTTAGCATTATGCCTAAATGCGGGAGTTAGAGGAAATGGATAATAATTCTGTGGGAAGTAACCGCTCAAAGAGGGAGTCCAACTTGAAATCAAATCGAGCTGAAAACTGGTTACAAAAAGTATATAAATGACAAAGTTATTATGAGTAAATATTTCTTACCTTTTTCATAAATGACTATTAACGGTACTCAAAACGAGACATGCCGACTGAACTTGAGACCAATATTTAATTTCCATACACACACAGTCATATATATATATATATATATATATATATATATATATATATATATATATATATATATATATATAATGCAGTCGTTTCTAGTCCACTGCAAGACAAAGGCATCACATGTATTTATTCATATCTGGGGTCTGGCCAGTTTTCATCACCACGCTGCCAGTACGGAAAGTGATGGTGGGGGATTTTGACCTGATCGCTCACGGCAAACCAACATAGTATGGGTGTGCCTGACTACTACAGATTTACTGATACACTAAACCTTTCACAACGGATATATATATATATATATATATATATATATATAATATATATATATATATATATATATATATATATATATATATATATATATATAAATTCTCGTTTCTGGCAATCTTAAGTTTAAGAATATCATCAGAGCTACATTAAAACACGAAATTATGTATACAGTAAAATTCGATTATGCCACAATATTTGCTTAAAATGCTTGTGGTAGAAAACGGCAGGACAACGGCCTCAGGTATGTCTTTATTTTGTCTGGGGTTTGGCCAGTTTCATCACCTCGTTCGCCAGTTCGGATTGGTGATGGTGGGAGATTTTCGTCTGATCGCTCATAGCAAACCATCCTAGTATGGATGGCCCTGACTAGTACAGCTTTGTTGATCATGGCGATCCACAAACCCTTTCATCATGTTAAGGTATCCCCAATCAGTATATATATATATATATATATATATATATATATATATATATATAATATATATATATATATATTTATATATATATATATATATATATATATATATATATATATATATGTATATATATAATATATATGAAAATATTCATATCATGAAAAGAAGAATCTCATTTAAAATACTTTATCTGTCTTTGCCAATTGATGTTAATAGAAAAGAAAAAAGAAAAAAAAAAACGTTTCGGACACAATTTTGATGGAGGGCATTGGTTAAAGTTAAGATCACTATAATGCATTTACGAATGCATTCATGCGTATCGAAGATTCGTGTGTGAATGTTGCCGAATATTTTGTACTTGAAAATGACAAACACAATTGGATACGAGTCCGAGAAAAATCTTCATGACCCGACATAATACTTTGCCGGAACAAAGTCGATTACCTAGGTACCGTCGTATCTTCAATTTATCGACTAAATTCCCTGCTTATTATCAAGACGATTGTAAAGGGCAGCATTAATTTTGAGGGGAAAAAAAGGAGAAAGAACACTCTCTCTTTCCCTTACTCTGCTGGCGGCCCATCGCCCTCACAACGGCTATAAAGGGACAACAAACTTAACAAGTCTTCGGCGACAAAAACAATCACCATTTGCATATTCTTTCTCTTTTCCCAGTGTCACTACAATCTCCCCCTTGGCCCTTTAAAAAAAATACTTCCCTCCCCCACCCCTCCCTCTTTTATCCCTTATAAAATATAACGCTCCTAAAGCTTCCCTTCATCCCCTACCTAGCCCCCCTCGCCAGTGCCAATCCCCAACCCCTCCCCTAGTGCCTGAGGACCAGATGGCCTGAGACAGTATTCCGATGGCTGGGATGGTTTTAGTTCCGCTGCCGGAAAGCATCGACCTAATAACTTGATGTTAGACATCAGAACACATTCTTCACTTTTTAGAGTGAACGGAATCGGGAGAAAATGCGACAGCCAATCGGATTTTGAGGTATTAACTGTTACCTTTTTTTAAAACAACTCAACTTCATTCTTCATTTTGTTACTCATTAAATGTTTAGAGAGTGAAAGCCATGCTAGATGCCTGTTGGTCAAAATATTTTTCTAAGACTATTTTGGCAAAGGAATGACTCTCTCTCTCTCTCTCTCTCTCTCTCTCTCTCTCTCTCTCTCTCGAGAGAGAGAGAGAGAGAGAGAGAGAGAGAGAGAGAGAGAGAGAGAGAGAGAGAGAGAGAGAGAGAGAACTTCTTTCGTCTAGATGTCTTGCAAATCAAGCATTTTCTCCAAACAACAACAACAACCACAATAATAATAATAATAATAATAATAATAATAATAATAATAATAATAATAATAATAATGATAATAAGCCCCAATTAACGATAACCATGGAAAAATCACTTTGTAAATCAAGAATTTTTCCCGCTGAACAGAAACACAAAAAGTTTTGGCAAGAACCTTGACCTGACCCCGAGATCAAACTGACTTAAATTTTGTCTGTGTTACAATTCATGATTTGAAAATTAAAAAATATCAACAACAAATTTGTCATAAAAATCTCATAAGATTCACATTTCTTTACTTTAATCCTAATTTTCCTCTTATTTGCATATTTCAGATATTCCGGGCTCAATGGAGACAACCGGGATGCATATCATGAGAACCGAAATACTTTAATTTCACATATGCCAATGAATCCGATGTACAATATAAAGATACTAAAAACGGCTGCTAAATTCGCGTTATACAGCAACAGGTTATGTGTTTACTGATGGCATAGGATGGTAAAGATACAAAATAAAGGCTACTGGCCACGAAAGAATGTTAATATGATAATAAAATAGTAGGCAAAATTATCATAGATTTCGACTCAGACTGAGAGAAAGGGGGAGATATTTGATAAATAGAATCCGTAGGTTAAATCATAACACACAAAAATCTGTTGCTGCTGATGACAGGTATTAATAATAGGACTCTAACTCATGGGGAAATATACCCACTAGGTAAGATGGGATAATTTATATCAACAAATTATCAAAAATCTATTTGATTTGCTCTTATTGCTTTATTACGCAAAACATGGAATGATAATTGATTCCGAATAACGAAAGTAACGATTACATATCAACAATAAAAAGGACCAAGATTATCTTATGTTATCATTCTTATTACTATGTAGCTACAACTCTAGTTAAAAAAGTAGGCTGCAATAAGCCCAAGGGCTACAACAGGGAAATTAGCCCAGTGAGGAAAGGAAATAAGGAAACTGGCAGAATAGTTTGTCTGTGTGTACCCTCACACAAGAGAACTTGAACCCAAGACATTGGAAGACCATGGTACAGACTCTATGGCACTACCTAAGACTAGAGAACAATGGTTCAATTTTGGAGTGTCCTGCTCTTTCTTCATAGCTAAAGCGTTTCATCTACTCTTACCAAGTACTACTCTTAGTCTACTCTTACAGTGCAGTAAACCCCTTGAGTGAAGAATAACAGACTTATAGAGTAATCTTATTGCCAATGCCAAGTATAACAGAATAATACAATTACCATGCCACTGACATGGTAAAAGTATGCATCAATAATAGGATGTGATGAGAAAATTACGAAAATACTTAGAGAGATGAATAAAATTCGGGCATCCACATAATAAAAAAAAAAAGCAAATGGATTCATGGAGGATACGATGTGAAGGAAATGATGGATGACCTCTTGGCAGATTTTGCATGGTCATTGGATATGGCAATTTATAATGCTTTCTCTTAAAAGCAAAACCTATACAACACACTGTAGTGAAGGAGATACACCCAAATAGATTTCATGATGCATACAAGAAGTCTTCTGACAGAAGGGGAAAATTGCAATAAACCAAAAGGGAAGGCGTTACTACAGTCAACTTTCCTTATTCGCAAAGGTTAGGTAACAGACACAGATGCGAAAAGCAAGAATCTGTGAATACTTGCTGCCCTCGGGTGGGTTGAACTCCTAACCTACCAGCTCACTGGCCATTTCCTACGTTTTGTGTTAATGAATGAACACATTTCAGTAAGAGTACAGTACATGTAAACACGTGTACCACGTACATGGTAAGACTAAGGAACATGTACACAACATGAGTCGTTGTCACACTTATACCTACACATAATAGGTACAGTAACACAACTGTTCCTATCTAACAACACTTACTGATACTGTAGTGTATATTACTTTAATATTTGTACAGTACTATCACTACACTACAGCTTAATTAGCTAAGGTAACACTTGTACGTGTTTGCTGATTTCAGCGGGTCGACTCACACCATTGAAACTCACCCTATACATAGCCTATATCTGCATTATTACTGTAAAGTACAGTATTTTGTAAACAATACTATACAGTAGTTGATATAACAAAAAGCATTACAGTATTACACAATGAATATACTAATACAATAAAAATTAAAAGAAAATGCATTAGTACAGCACTACTAACAGTTTACGTACAAAGTTCTACATAGTAAGTCTGAAGCACGATGCAACTTTTTGAGCCGTCGACTGTTTGGGGCATAGGTTAGGGTAATGTACGTACGTAACGCATTTTATAGTAAAATCACTGTAAGCACACATTTTACATCACTTTTTTACATCACAACATGATTCTACCAAAAAAAGAACCAAAGTGGGAGAGGCCCACACGAGGAGAGATGATGCAAGACTAAGACCAAGTGTGCAAGAGATTTTGTACTGTACTGTGTGGAGAGGGCAATGTGGCAAAGCATGCTGACTAGTGCAAAGGAGCATGGACGGTTGGAAATTGTTGGGCCACGAGAGTACTTATCGTGAAACTGCGAATATGTGATTTTTTATCTAATAGGTCATACAGTTATCTGTATCATGAATGATAAAAATCCTGAAGAAAGAACCCGCGAACATGGAGGGCTAACTGTAACAACACCAATTAGTGACGTCAGATATCTTATAAGACGAGTTGGGCTTTGAAAATGATAGTTCAGACAAACATAAAGTGGTGGAGGTTAAAAGATCAAGAAATAGAGATCTAATAAATTGGTCTGCAGAAGAAATAGATTAGCAGAGAACGTAAACAATTTAGAATGGAAAGAAGATTACTAAGAAAGACGTAGGTAGAGGACCACCAAATTATAAGGAAAACTAGTGGTAGAATGCTGAAACAGACGGAAAGATCAAAAGAGAAAAGAAGCAAAGATAGTTTACGATAGGAATAGATGTGATGAAAATGAATTGGCATGGAAAAGTGCAAATATGCAAAAAGAAAAAAACGACTATAGCAAGGGCAGATGGAAGGGGAATAAATGAGTTGGATGAAAATTTTGAAATATTGAATCATCAAAAGATTATACACAAGGCAGCATAAAGAAGAAATAAAGCAACTATGTACCTGGTGCAAATTAAACATAATTATCAAGGATGGGGATGGACGAGTTCTGTTAAAGGAGAAAAATAGAGGAGCAAGATGGCAGGAATATTTGAGTATTTATTGAATAAATAGAACCCTAGAACAATGTCAGTGTGTGGCCAAGTGCAAATAAAATAAATTTGTGGATATCTGTAGAGAAATGAAGAGAAAACTTGATAAAATGAAAATAAGGAAGGCAGTAGTACCTGATGGTATGCCATTCGAAGTGTGAAGGTGTTAGGAAAGTGATTGGATTGAGCTATTGTTGGACCTGATGTGTAAGATCTCTCATCACAAACAATCACCATACATGTGGTGGCACTGCCTATTTGTCCCAATATATAAAGAACAGTGTGATATAAAAAATATTGTTATTATCAAAGCAAAATACTGATATTCCACACTGAAGAGTTATGAAAAACAAAAGATTAAAGCACAAAAAGGTAATCCATAATAGGTGAAGTAAAGTTTGGGTTCATGCCAGGTTCAGTTATTGGGGAAGAATTTTTTGCATTAAAACAAACAATGAGTAATGTAAAAAAAAGGAAAGAAATCCATCTGGTATATATATATATATATATATATATATATATATATATATATATATATAATATATATATATATTGATTTAAAAAGAGCATATGACCAAGTACCAAGGGAGGAAGTATGGAGATGTGTAAGAGAGAAGGGCTTCCTGGAAAGTATGTTATAGGGGTAGAAGTTTCCTACGTAGAGGCAACAATACAAGTAAAAGCTATGCTGGAAGTATAGATAATTTCAAGGTGATGGTCAGCCATCACCAAATATCATCTCTTAACCCTTGCAGATCTTTGACCTTGTGATGAATGTCATAACATTATATGTAAGAGATGAAGACCCTTGTAGTGCGATGCTTGCTAATGACATCCTTTTAGTAGACCCGACTTAAGAAATTGAGTTTAAGCTACGGAAAGTGCAGACAGGCACTTGACGATTGAGGCCTGAATATAAGCAAGACAAAGATAGAATATCTACGGACGAGAGGAGGATGACAGCATAAAAAGTACAGTGTGCTTGGATGAATTAGAGTAGGCTATCAGGATTTTTTTTTTTTTTTTTTTTTTGTAATAAGAGGACCAGTGTGAAGGTCAAAGGTAAATTCTATAAAGTAGATGACAATGAAGGTCCAAGGATGCGAAATAGAAGTGGCAGGAACAGGGAGGTTGAGACGGATGTAGGAAAATAATGAGAAGATATAAAACCAGAAATTATTTTATTAGAGGAGCACAGGTAGTGGAATTATCAAAGAAGGTTCAGCAAAGATGACTACAGTGATTTAGCCCTGTTATGTGCAGAAATTAGAATCATATTTGTAAAAGGGTCATGAATATGGATGAGGATGGAAAGAAGAGTAGGGGAAGGTCAAAATTCAGATGGATTGATAACAGCACATGACATGCTGGAGAAAATATTAAGATGGCAAGATATGGTGGACAGATAGTAGAGAGAGCTATTAGTAAGTAGTGACAAAATACAAAGACGAGAACAATTTCCAAGAGAATATTTTTTCAAGATATTTTCAACTCTACCATTTTCAATGAAGGTTTCAACCTATCCCTTTTCTTCAAGGTCCTTCTACAATGGGGTATTTGCAGTGCTACATATTTCCAAACTCCTTTTCAAGAGATGTTTTCAACTCTATCTCCACAAGGAAAGTTTTTCAAACTTACTCCTTTCAAGGGAAGTTTACAACTCTACCTTTTTCCTCTGATTTCAAAGCAATTCCTTTCCAAATGAAATTTTCATCTCTGAGACAATGTGTGTAAAAAGGGTGATACAAAACAGAGATTACATGTAGAAATAGGCAAATTCTGAAGAAAAAGAAACGAAAGCTGCAAGTTTAGGCCCTTAGTGAAACAAGAGTGAAAGACAATAAGTGCATCAAAAGAACAGAGTAATTGTGTAAATGGAACGTGGAAGGCACGTGATAAATAGCCTTTTCGGAAGAGTTTGAATTTATGCCTGGCTGGTTAAGAGTACATAGCTATGTTAGAAGATGTAAGGGTAGGTGACAGAAAAAGATACAGAGATGTCGGTAGAAAAGGAGTTCCTGGAATAAATGAGAACGGATAAAGTATTGTGCAAATGTTTGGAAATATGTTTCATTTGTTGATATATGTTTTCTGAAGATGAATATGTTTACTTTTGAATGAACAAAAAAATGGTGATAAAAATAATTTCATAGATTATGAAAGAGCAAGTTGGTGGATATAATAGCGAGAAGCTAAAGTTGCGGTGGATGGAAGTTGGAAATTGTGAAAGTGCGACTGTACAGTAAATGTAATATAATTTGGAGAGGAAAGTGTGAAACTGTGACTGTAAATGTAATTATGACAAGTGTAGTGGATATGAAGGAATTAAAAAGAGCATACTATAAGAAAAGTGATGAGCAGTAGACTAGGGTTGAAAATATGGAAGATGAAGGACCAGTTGCGAAATCTTTAAAATTCCATAATGGGTTATGGGACAATGTTAGTATTGGGAGGAGAAGGTGACTAAAACTAATAAAAGGTTAATTGAATGAAAAATACGTTATTTGAAGAGCAAGATACACAGTAGAAGATAATAGTAGGTCCAGGCATGCAGGAGGATGAATATGCTAGTCAAGGGTAAAATGAAAGAAAAAGATAGCTATTAACAAAAACAGTGGGAAGAAAGTGAATTGGCACTTTGGAGAGAATATAAAGTTCCTTTATATGGATATTAAAGCAAAAGGAAAAGTTGATGAATAAACAGAGCTCAGAACAAAAGATGCGAATGAAGAGATACCGACACCTCTGAATGTAATCTTGGGTCAGCAGAATAATTTCTTTGACCATCTGTTGGATGTGGAGAAAAACAGCTGATTGATGCAAGAATTGAAATGGGTAGATATAACATTGAGAATGCTTGTAGTGGCAAATGTAGAGGATTTACCAAAGGAAATTTTGAGGATGAAGAAAAAAAAAACATCATGAGTTAATTCGGCAGAACTGTGATGAAAGTGTGGCTTTGTTAAATATATTTTAATAGGATATGCTTTCAATGATATGGGTGAAAGGAGTAATTGTTCCTTATATAAATGTGAACATGATAGAAGTGGATGTAAATGTTATAAAGGAAAAATATAACTTGACAGATTTTTTATTAAGAACGTAAACAGTTGAAAGAAGTTCTAATATGGTAAGAACTGAATAGGTCTGGCCAAAAAAGATACTTGGATAAAATTGTTTATTATAAAATACGTGTATGGATAATTTAAGTATAAAGAAAAGGTTGTATTTAGTATATGCCAATATGGAAAAAGATTATGATAGAATCAATGTAGAGAGAATGTGGATGGTGTTCAGAGTGTAATGTATAGATGATGAGTTCTTTAGGGGAACTTTAAGTAAGTCCAGGATAGAACAGCCTCTGAACTCGTGAAATACATAGTTGACTACTCAATGACAACAGCCAATTATCCACACGCAGCTCACTCTAATAGAAAGATCATTCCACAGTGGAATTCATCTGATTTTAATGGGTTTTGAAACCGGACCAAGGACAGGAAGTTATAAGTGAAAAGTATCGAGCTACCATGACCCCTTGAAAAGAAGGGGTCCCGAAAAGTCCAGTCGGTTGGGTGCTCATCAATTGTTTATAGGTCAAGTTGCAGGCCCAACAAACCCCTTTTAATCCCATTAGATGTTGGTGCTAATTTACAGTGTGATGGGGTTTTGAGTGATAGTCCTATCTAACACTGCTAGAACCATTTGGCCAAGACATCAACAGACTCACTCCAACAAGAATATAAGAACATCTATTGAGAACAACCTCCTTAATTTGTATTGCAATTTTAATTTCATAAACGAGAGACACGAGATATTTTATGTTTTGTCATCAGTAATCCAGCAAAGTAGCTTGATAAAATTAAGTACGTTAAACTATATCATATAAACGTCAATGCGAAAGATATAATGCACACGGAATAATAGAACGACATCAACTCAATAATCTTTTTTAACTGGCAAGACCGAAAATGAACCGAATAATGAAAAAAGTCACCATGGCCTAAGATCTATCTGTGGTGGAAATTTTGTAAAAATCCGTCCATTTGTTTTGACGTTATCTTTAAAGTGGCAAAAAATGCAAATCCGGATCTAGAATCCGGATCCGGATATTTTCAAAATTTGATGAGGTCGTCCATGATCTAAGATCTATGTGGTGAAAATTTCGTCAAAATCCGGCGAGCAGTTTTGACGTTATCTTTAGAATGGCAAAAAATGTAAATCCGGATCCGGATCATCTCCAAAATTTAATGGGGTCGTCCATGTCTCAAGATCTATTTGTGGAAAACATTTCGTCAAAATCCGTCGAGTAGTTTTGACGTAAACCCCACCACAGAAATGGAGAAAAAATGCAAATCAGGATCTAGAATCCGGATCCGGATCATCTCTAAAATTGAATGGAGTTTTCCATGACCTAAGATTTGTCTGTGGGGAAAATTTCCTCAAAATCCGTCGAGTAGTTTAGACGTAGTCCTATCAACAGAAATGGCGAAAAAAGTAAATCCGGATCTAGAATTCAGATCCAGATTCTAGAACCATGATCCGGATTATCTCCAAACTTTTATGGGGTCGTCCATGACCTAAGATCTATCTATGATGAATATTTCGTCTAAATTGGTCAATAGTTGTGATGAAATTCTGTCCACAGAAAAAACAAATAAATAAATAAATAAACCGACTCGATCGCATAACCTCCTTGGCGGAGGTAATAAGCTTCAAGGGAAAGCTTTGACAAACCCCTTATAAAATTCTGATAATTAAAATCTCCCCATAGTTCTGAATTAACTTGAAGTATTCCAAATTCTATGCCAATATAGGGAAGAGCCACTCATACTTTCTTACTTATCAGGTGTCGATATGTAATTCAAGTGATGTAAATATGAATATGGTAGAGTTCCGTATCGAAAGATGATAAAATGCCTATAGACCTACTTAAATAGTCAAATACATTATTCGCCTAATTTTTTTTTTCTCCTGGCGTTTTCCAAATTTCTATCAGTTCATAGTCATGTTCTTAATTCTCCCCATTCAATCGGACGTTTCGCCTCGCTTCTCCCACTGCATCCACCTGTCATCTGCCCCCGAAAAATGACCCCTAATCATATGGAAGCAAACGGACCCACCCATTGAAAGATCTCACTAAGTGACCGAAAGAGATTAAGGCGTCGCTTTGGCTTTACGGTGTTTTTGACTGCACTCACCACCTCAACTGCTTCCTCCATTACCACTTCGTCCCCCTTCCCCTTGCCCATCTCCCCCTCCCCTAATTCAGTAACTTATCTGAGCGTACACGTATAATCAGTGCAACAATAATAACGGGGAGCATCAGTAATGACCCGGGATTAAAGGGATGAAGCAGATCTCGTCCATTCTCAGGGAAAGCTCTGATATATGGGACACAACGGCACGCTCTGTCAGGATTAACACAAATAAGATACAGCCTCCAGCTGCCATTATGACATATTGGGCACACACGCACACACACGCGCACACACAAAAGGATATACCGTCGAGGTGGCATGGCATCAAGCGTTTAAATGCACAGTACACTAGACTCTTTTGTTTCTTAAGAAGCTGTTGTTTACTATGCAAATGAATAACAAAAACAGAAATGACACTAGCCACTTCTCGACAGATCATAAAAGTTAAAAAATCATAATAAATAAATAAAGTAAAACTACTTTGCAATTAGGAATTATAACCATTTCCATTCAACACGAATAACATCAAAGATGCAACACTGCTAAATTGGTCCGAGCTCCAGTCCACAAATATAGCGAGGCGAAACCGACATTCAAGATATATTGAAATATAAAGCGGAAATTAATCTCCCCATAAATGAATGACGGGAGACACATTTACCTAATTGCTAATTACGTGGGAAATATTTTACGAGGATCATTCTGGAAAAGCATTATTTTTTTCGTGTGCCTAGAAGCAGATCCATCCCAGA